>NC_043717.1:57875978-57877594 GCF_006229205.1 Suricata suricatta
CATCCAGATGGCCTACAGACACATAAAACGATGCTCAACATCACTCCTCATCAGGGAAACACAAATCAAAACCACACTGAGATACCACCTCACACCAGTCAGAGTGGCTAAAATGAACAAAGCAAGAGACTACCGTTGAAAGATTTTTGATAACTGATTCAATTTCTTCACTGGTTATGGGCCTGTCATATTTTTATCTCTTCCCATTTGAATTTTGCTAATGTATGTGTGTTTAGGAATTTGTCCATTTCTTCTAGGTTTTCCAGTTTGTTGGCACATAATTTTTCATAGTATTCCTTGATGATTCCTTGTATTTCTGAGGGATTGGTTGTAATAGACCCATTTTCATTTGTGAATTTTTTCTATTTGGATGTTCTCGCTTTTCTTTCTGAGGAACCTGGATAGAGGTTTATCAATTTTGTTTATTTTTTCAAAAAACCAACTCTTGGTTTCATTGCTCTGTTAATCTGGGGGATTTTTTGGATTGTGTATTGTTTATTTTTGCCCTGATCCTTATTATTTCTTATCTTCTGCTGGGTTTTGGGTGCTCTCAGTTGCTGTTCCACTTCTAGTTCCTTTAGGTGTTCTGTTAGATTTTGAATTTGCATTTTTTCTTATTTCTTGAAATAGGCCTGGATTTCAATATAATTTCCTCTTCAGGCTGCTTTTGCTGCATCCCAGAGAGTTTGGATTGTTGAATTTTCTTTTTTATGTGTTTCCATGTATTTTTAAATTTCTTCCTTAGTTGTGTGATTGGCCCAATCATTCTTTAGTAGGATTGCCTTTAACCTCCATGTTTTTGGAGGATTACTAGACTTTTCCATGTGATCAATTTCAAGTTTTATAGCATTGTGAACTGAAAGTGTGCATGGTATGATCTCAATTTATTTATGTTTATGCAGGGATGCTTTATGACCCAGTATGTGATCTATCTTGGAGAGGTGCCATGTGCACTCGAGAAGAAAGTGAATTCCCCAGCCTCAGGATGTAGAATTCTAAATATATCTGTCAACTCGATTTGTTCCATGCATCATTCAGGTCCTTTTTTTTCTTTTAAGTTATTTTCTGTCTACTTGATCTATGCATTGCTATAAGTGGAGTATTAAAATCCCTGCAATTAGCACATTCTAATCAATAAGATTGTTTCTGTTTGGGAGTGCCTGGGTGGCTTAGTAGGTTGAGCATCCAACTTTGGCTCAGGTCATGATTTCATATTCATGGGTTTGAGCCCTGCATTGGCTCTGGGCTGAAGGCTCAGAGCCTGAAGCCTGCTTCAGATTCTGTATGTCCATCTCTCTGCCCCTCCCCTGCTTATTATCTGTCTCTCTCTGCCTCCCAAAAATAAATAAATGTTAAAAAAATAATAAAAAGTTTGTTTCTGTTTGTGATTAATTGTTTTATGTATTTGGGTGTCCTAAATTCAGTGCATAGATGATTATAATTGTTAGGTCTTCCTGATGGATAGTCCCTTTAGCTTTTAAATAATTCCCTTCATCATCTTGTTACTACCTTTACTTTAAAATCCAGTTTGTTCCCGTTTAGCCAAAATTATATTGAAGAAGAAAACCAAAACGGAAGGCATCACAATCCCAGACTTTAGCCTCTACTACAAAGCT
>NC_043717.1:57877694-57892930 GCF_006229205.1 Suricata suricatta
GAGGGGGAAGGGGGAGGGGGTAAAAGAGGTGGTGGTGATGGTGGAGGGCACTTAAGGGGAAGATCACTGGGTGTTGTATGGAAAACAATTTGACAATAAAATATTATGGAGAGAAAAAAAAAATCTTTCAACGAATAAGATCCCAAGGCCAGAGGGCTTCCCTGGGGAATTCTACCAGACATTTAAAGAAGACTTAATACCCATTCATCTCAAGCTATTCCAAAAATAGAAAGAGAAGGAAAACTTCCAGACTCATTCTACTAAGCCAGCATCTCTTTGATTCCGAAACCAGACAGAGACCCAACAAAAAATAGAGAACTAAGGCCAATATCCTTAATGAGTACAGATATAAACATCCTCAAAAAGATACTGGCAAATCGAATTCAACAGCATATAAAAAGAATTATCCATCATGATCAAGTGGGATTCATTCCTGTGTTACAGGGCTAGTTCAATATGTGCAAATCAATCAATGTGATACACCATGTTAACAAAAGAAAAAACTATATGATCCTATAGATAGATGCAGAAAAACCATTTGACAAAATTTAGCATGCTTTCTTAAAAAAAACCCTTGAGAAAGTCAGGATAGAAGGAACTCACTTAAACATAATAAAAGCCATTTATGAGAAGCCCATATATAATATCACCCTCCCATGGGGAAAAACTGATGGCTTTCCCTCTGATATCAGGAACAAGGATGTCCACTCTCTCTGTTGTTTAATATACTTCTGTACGTCCCAGCATCAGCCGTCAGAAAACAAAAGGAAATAAAAGGCCTCAGAATTGGCAAAGACAAAGGCAAATTTTTCACAGGTGACATGATACTCTACATGGAAAACCCAATAGACTTCACCAGAAGCCTACTAGAACTGATTCATGAATTCAGCAAAGTCGCAGGGTACAAAATCAATGTAGAGAAATCAGTTGCTTTTTATACACCAATAACAAAGCAACAGAAAGAGAAATCAAGAGACTGATCCCATTCACTATTGCACGAAAAACCATAAAATACCTAGGAATATACCTACCCAAGAATGTAAAATACCTATACAAAGAAAACTATAGAAAACTTATCAATGATACTGAAGAAGACACCTAGAAATGGAAAAAACATTCCATGCTCATGGATTGGAAGTATAAGCATTGTTAAAATGTCATTATTACCCAAAACAATCTACACATTAAATGCAATCCCAATCAAAATTGCACCGGCATTCATCTCAAAGCTAGAAAAAACTATCCTGAAATTCGTATGGAACCACAAAAGATCCCAAATATCCAAAGTGATATTGAAGAATAAAACCTAAACAGAAGGCCTCACAATCCCAGACTTTATCCTTTAACAGAAAGCCGTCATCATCAAGACAATACAGTATTGACACAAAAACAGACATATAGACCAATGGAATAAAATAGAGAACTCAGAACTGGACCTACAAATGTATGACCAATTAATCTTTGACAAAGCAGGAAAGAGTCTCCAGTGGAAAAAAAGACAGACTCATTAACAGGTGGTGCTGGGAGGCTTGTACAGCAACATGCAGAAGAATTAAACTAGACCACTTTCTTACACCATACACAAAATAAACTCAAAATGGATTAAGGGCCGGAATGTGAGACAGGAAACCATCAAAACCTTAGAGGAGAAAGCAGGAAACGACCTATTTGACCTCAATCACAGCAATTTCCTTGGACACATCCCCAAAGGCAAGGGAATCAAGAGCAAAAATTAACTATTGGGACCTCATCAAGGTAAAAAGCTTCTGGGCGCCTGGGTGGCACAGTCAGTTAAGCCTCTGACATTAGCTCAGGTCATGATCTCACTTTTGTGAATTCTAGCCCCACATCAGGCTCTGTGCTGACAGCTCAGAGCCTGGAGCCTGCTTCAGATTCTGTGTCTCCCTGTCTCTGCCCCTCTTCCTTCTCATGCACTGTCTCCCTCTGTCCCAAAAACAAATCAAAACATTTTTAAAGAGGTAAAAATCTTCTGCACTGAAACGAAAACAATCTGAAAACCCATAAGCAACCAATGGAATGGGAAACGATAGTTGCAAATGACATATCAAATAAAAGGCTAGTATCTAAAATCTACAAGGGACTCACCAAACTCCACACCCGAAAAATAAATAATCCAGTGAAGAAATGGACAGAAGACATGAATAGACACTTCTCCAAAGAGGAAATCTAGATGGCCAACGGGCACATGAAATGATGCTCAGCATCACTCATCATCAGGGAAATACAAATCAAAACCACATTGAGATATCACCTCGTACCAGTCAAAGTGGCTAACATGGACAAATCATGGACTATAGATGCTGGCGAGGATGTGAAGAAATGGGCATCCTCCTACACTGTTGGTGGGAATGTAACGTGGTGCAGCCACTCTGGAAAACAGTGTGGAGGTTCCTCAAAAAATTAACAATAGAAATCCTCTATGACCCAGCAATAGCACTACTAAGAATTGACCCAAGGGATATAGAAGTGCTGATGCATAGGGGCACATGTACCCCAATGTTCATAGTGGCACTTTCCATGATAGCCAAATCATGGAAAGAGCCTAATGTCCATCAACTGATGAATCAATCAAGAATATTCATTTCATATACACAATGGACTACCACATGACAATGAGAAAGAATGAAATCTTGCCATTCGTGGCAACATGGATGGAACTCGAGGGTGTCATGCTAAGTGATATATGTCAGGCAGAGAAGGACAGATATTTTCACTCATAAGTCTAACAGGAGAAACTTAACAGAGGACCATGGGGAGGGGGAGTGTGGAAAAAGTTAGGGAGAAGGAGGAAGGTAAATCGTGGGAGACTCTTAAATAATGAAAACAAACTGAGGTCTGATGGATGAGGGGAAAGGGGGAAGGAGGGTGATGGTCATGGAGGAGAGTACTTGTGGGGAAGAGCAGTCGGTATATATGGAAACTAACTTGACAATAAACTATAAAAAATTGTTTAAGGCAAAAAAAGAAAAAAAAATGAAAAGACAGAATAAATATCATAAACTGCTCCACAGACTCACTTCTGACAATGATAGCTAAAAATGATCCCCGGGTATTATTTTCTTATGATCTATAGAGAATGCTCCTGAAAAATATGTACTTCATTAAAATATATAGACTATAAAGGAAAACAAAATGTGTAAAAGGCTGAGTTGTTTTTAGAGCGGATGTGGTGCCTGCAACATGATTTAAAATATTCTTATTTTTCACTTGTCTTGCCAAAACGGTATAGCTTTGACATTCCCTGTTTGTGTTTCTGTATAGAAAATATCTAACCTTTATTCCATGTCCCTCCAGATTCACCATCTCCTCTGATAATTTACCATTGCAAGGACACTACCCATGTGTCTCACAAAGATAAGCCTGTAAACACTGAGAAACAGTTAAGATAGTTAACCTTCTGTTAACTCCCTGGTAAGGACCAGGTTGTCTTTTTCCATCAAAAACTAAAAATGCATCCCCAAAGACATTTCACATGTAAAAGAACTGAAATAAGAGGCCAATACTCTTATATTATTTGACTAAAGTGATTATTTTTTTAAAAAGCATTTGATTTTCAAAATCATAAAATAGGTCGCTCCTATTGCTTTAGTAACCATATTATCCAAACTAACTGCTCACTATTTCTTCCTTGACTCATCCTCCAAATTATTCCAGTATTCACTTATATAGGAAAACACGTATAGGTGCTTAATGATATTTTACAGAAGGCAAAGTTTTGTCAATTTGATTCATAGTAAAATGTTACATGTCACAATTTTTTCCATGGATATTTACTAGAGTTAAAAGATAATTGTTACCAATGGATAGATGTAAATGGTTTCCATAGAAAAAATAAAGTGTCATGACTAATGCTTTGGAATTATAGCCAGAAGACCTAAATTCAAGTATGGTCCTGGTACTTGTTAGTTACATGAAATTGAACTAGTTACTTAATCACTTGTTTTCAGATTTCTCAAATATAAAATTGGACAGTAACTAAAGGGAGTTCACTATGATTTCCTGAGATAACAGATACCAACATTCTTAGTAAACTATACAATACTGTAGAAATGTTGGATAATATTACTAAGCATCTATATTCATAGGGGGATGATTTTCAACTCTTCAAAAAGATGGAAAGAAGATAAATGCATATGGCCACATCATTTGGTTTTCAGGGATAAGGGCCCAGTTGATTGCACTCTCCTTCAGCAAATAGATTTTGATCAATTATATTGTTCATAAATGACTTCTGTCCATTGACTTGTCCAAAATCTAAATGGGCGTGTTAAGCAGAAGTCTATATTTAAATAGCTGTGCTTATGTTTCCACAAATAAAACCATTTTGTTTTGATTATGAGAAATCATGTCTTTTATAACTCAGATGAGAAAGTTGTATTCACTGATTTCTCATGTTCAACTTATGCCTTCATAGTCATGTTTATCTCTGCAAAAAATGTATATGAAATATTCAATGGATATATACATGTGTAACAAATATAAGATATAAACAAATCTAACATATATAATATGCATCTAATATACAACAAAAACTGCAACAGAATGTATGTATTCTTCTTTGATAAATCATTATTTCAGTAGCAAAGAAGTATCCTGATGTGTGTGTATGTGTGTGTGTGCGTGCGCGCCACTCCACAAGATTATAGTATTCCCAAGTTTCAATGACAGATTCCATCCTAGTACTCATACAGTCGTGGGATGCTTTCTTATCTTGGGAAATATTTCCCCTATATGAATATTTATTAGACATATGATTCTCATAAGCTCATTGGGAACATCCAATAAGACTACATGTAAAACGGAATTGCATATACTCTAAGGCTTTGTGGGTAGATGGGGTGTAAATGAAGATGAGGGGTACCTGGGTGGCTCATCTCATTGGGCATCCAACTCTTGATTTCAGTTCAAGTCAAAATCTCATTGTTTGTTGGATCAAACAATCTGTGCTATCAGCACAGAGCCTGCTTGGACTCTCTCTCTGTGTCTCTGTCCCTGTCTCTCTCTCTCTGCCCCTCTCTTGCTCATACTTGCTCTTGTGCTCTCTCTTTCTCAAAAATGAGTAAATAAACATTTAAAAATAAAATTAAGATGATAAAACATATTGGGAGAGTTCCAAGAAAAATGTTTTGGAGTATTTGAGCTAGGTGGGATTTTTCAGGCCAGTTAGGCTGAGCTCTCATCCAGCTCACTGCAATATCACACGTAAGCCTCTATATTCAGTATATTGAATATATAATACATTCAATATAACTGTCTCTCTTAGCCCATAAAAATATCCTTGGGAAATGCTTCATACCTCTAGGTAAGTTATTTTTCAGTTGTTTATATATATTTTCAAGTTCTGGTTGACCATAGTTCTATTTATTTCACTTAAATGTTAGTACAGTGAAATATTGGTTTCAGAAGTAGACCTCAGTGATTCATCACTTATGTACAACACCCATTACTCATCACAAATTCCCTCCTTAACATCCATCACCCATCTAGCCCATCTCTCACTCACATCCCCCCATCAGCCCTCAATTGTTTTCTAGCATTAAGAGTCTTTTTGCCCAACTCTCTCTCCCTCCTCCGTTCCCCCTGGTTCTCCATTAGGTCTCTCTTGTTTTCCTGCTAGACCTATGAGTGCAAACATATGGTTTCTGTCCTTCTCTGCCTGGCTTACTTCACTCAGCAAGAGAGTTGGGGAGAGAGAGGGATGCAGAACTTGAGAGACTATTGAATGCTGAGAATGAACTGAGGGTTGGGGGGGAGGGGGGAGGGGGGAAGAGAGGTGGTGGTGATGGTGGAGGGCACTTGAGGGGAAGAGCACTGGGTGTTGTATGGAAAACAATTTGACAATAAAATATTAAAAAAAAGAGTCTTTTTGGTTTGTTCCTCTCACTTCTCTACACCCCCCTTCTCATGTGTTCATCTGTTTGTTTCTTAGATTCCACATATGAGTGAAGTCATATGGTATTTGTCTTTCTCTGACTTATTTTTCTCAGTATAATACATTCTAGTTCCATCCACATCATTGCAAATGGCAAAATCTCATTTTTTATGGCTGAATTATATATATATATATATATAACTTCATAGTCATGTTTATCTCTGCATGTTATATATATATATATAACTTCAGTTAATAGACATTTAGGCTTTCTCAGTTATTTGGCTATTGTTGATAATGCTCCTGTAAACATTGGGATGCATATACCCCTTCTTATCTGTATTTTTGTATCCTTTGGACAAATACCTAAAAATGAAATTGCTGGATTGTAGGGTAATATTCTATTAACTATTTGCGGAAAATTCATATTGATTTCCAGAGTGGCTGCACCAGTACGCATTCTGACCAATAGTGCAAGATAGTTGCTTTTTCTCCACATCCTCGCCAACACCTGTTGTTTCCTGTCTTGTTAATTTTATCCATTTTGACAGATGTAAACTGAAATCTCATTGTGGTTTTGATTTATGTTTCCCTGATGATGAGTGTCTGCTAGTCATCTGTATGTTTTTCTTTGGAAAAAAATAAATACTCATGTCTTCTGGTATTTCCTAACTGGGCTGTTTGTTTTGTGGGTGTTGAGTTTGATAAGTTCCTTATAGATTTTGGATACTAACTCTGTATCAGATATATCATTTGCAAATATCTTCTTCCATTTATAGGCTGACCACAATTTTCAAAAAAATTTTTTTTCATCACTACCCTAAATCAAAGGAGTGGGAATTTCAAGCACTATTTATGCCAGTGCTAGGGATTAAAATGGGGGTAAGGAAGTGATCATATCCTTAGGCAGACACAATTGCAGGTTAACATTGTGATAGCATCTCCTACTACATCATATATGCCAACCTCTTTGCCAGTATAAGAAATTAGACAGTGAATCCACCACTGACCATACTACTTACTCAGGAGTGGTAACTTTAACTCCATGTGGGTCTTAGAAATGTTTGGTGGGCAGGATGTATTTGTTTCATATTTTATTTTCTGTTTTGTCACTATAAAAGATAAGGCTGTTCCAAGGGTAAAAATTAGGTATTTGTCTCATGAATTATGGGGAAAACTGTTTTATTGGCACTTTTTCAGAATCCTAAGCTTTTAGAATCTTTACCTTTATATCTTGCACCAAGGTTTCTCCCTTGCAAAACCAGATGGGAGTGACTTTTGACTTAGGCACTCCTATTTATTTGTTTGTTTGTTTGTTTGTTCGAGTACGTATTTGTGGCAGGGAATGACCTAGAAGTTGAAATACAGAAATGAACAAAATATTATATTTTAATCAATATAATCCTGCTGGCCTCCAACAAATCAAATCTGTCCATTGACAGCATACTAGTAAACTGTGAATACCTAGAGAGATGGTTCTGCATCTTACTTCTATTCTTATTTCCTTGATACTTATATAATTCTTGGTGGCAAGTAGGTGCTCAGTAATTGTTTAGTTAATAAACGGAAGGAATGAAGAAAATATTTGAAACACATAGAGTTGTCAGAAACTGATAAAACTTATGTCATATGCCTCCCAGGGATATAGGGATGTGTGAAAATTCAAGGAAAATGGGTTCCCACTCTACTGCAATAGCCTAGAGAGAATATACTGGTGGCAGTATACCATAGGAGTTAAGAATATGGGATTTAGAATCAGGCAGATTAGGGGCACCTGGGTGGATCAGTCGGTTAAGCCTCCGACTTCGGCTCAGGTCAGATCCTACATTCGTGGGTTCGAGTCCCGCGTCGGGCTCTGTGCTGACAGCTAGCTCAGAGCCTGGAGCCTGCTTCCAGTTCTGTGTCTCCTTCTCTCTCTGCCCCCCCTCGTCTCATGCTTTGTCTCTGTCTGTATCAAAAATAAATAAAACATTAAAAATTTTTATTAAAAAAAAGAATCAGGCATATCTGGCTTCAAATTACCAGTTTCTCCATTATGTAACTGTGACCCTGAGCAAGTTATGTAATCTTTCTGTACATTATTTTCTGTAAAATGGGGCAAGTAATACCAAGTGATTTCACTGGGTTGTTAGGAATTTATATAAAATGAGGTATATGAAAAACTTAGCACACTGCCTCATAGCAAGTGATTCTTAACATTAAATATACTTCTTAAAGTCATGTCTCAGGCCCCTACACTGTGTATCTGTAGACAAAGGGGCTCTTGGGCTCTCAGGATGAATTGGACATCAACTGCCCAGAGGAAGCTCACCTACTCTGGCCTGATATCTTTAGATTCATTGAAACAACTTGTATTGATTGATAAGTTGATTGATTGGGGACAGTGAGTGGAGGGCTTCTGATTTTCTAGAAATCCAATCTTCATAGTTATAGAACAGATACTAGAACAAAGATTTTCTTGGACCTATTTTCCTACGAGTGGATTCAACAGGAAGGGGGAAAAACTTTCATTTCTATTCACAGAAAGAGATTTAAACACTGTACTTTCAGGATTAAAAATAAAACTTACTTCAATAACTGAAAACAAGAACAAATAATGATTTTTAACAAAGGTAAAGTGCTTTGGAGAAAGAAAATACAGGGCACCTGGGTGACTCAGTTGGGTAAGTGTCTGAATTAGACTTAGGTCATGATCTCATGGTTCATGAGTTCAAGCCTCATGAGTCTGAGCCTCGTGAGTTAGAGGTCCTCGTCAGGTCTGTGCTGACAGCTCTGTGTCTCCCTCTATCTCTGCCCCTCCCACACTCACACTATATCTGTATGTTTCTCTCTCTCTCTACGTAAGCATTAAATTAAAAAAAAAAAAAGAAAATACAAAGTAGACAAAACTCAATTGTGCAGGACTTAGAGGAATGAAAGAATTACAGTCCAGACTTAGAGTGGCCCCTTTGCAAAATTCTAAAATCTCTTCTGATCTTTCAGTCTCCATGAACTAGGAACTTTCCCGCATTATAAGTCAATTTTTAGTCATGCACTTGCACTCAGAGATCAGATATGGATTTAGGTGAAGGAAAGAGAAGCAAAGAAATGCCCCAACTGCATGTTTTTTATGTGCTAGGTTTTGTGCTAAGCTCTCCATATGCATTACATATGCATTCCTCAGGCAATTCTACACTGGCTATGTTATTGGCTTTGTTTTGCAGATTTAAAAAATCTTAGAATGGTTTATTGGCTTGGCATCACATCTTTTGTGTGGTTGATTGGGGAGTAGAAGCTAGTTTGTCTATAATCATTAGCTGTGTTCTGTTTAAAACACAATACAATTCTTAAAGAGATAAAATTCTGAAAGGTGGGATGGGTGTATGAACAAAGCTTTGAGCAATAGCCCAACCATTAAATTTCAAAACAGTCTTATTTAAACAGATGAAAAGAACTTGTAAAATGCAATCCCGCTTTTACTCCCAGGTTTCCCAGGCTGCTCTTGGTGCTTTGTATTTGTTTTTGTCTTTTAATTAGGTATCTCTGTGTAGGTACCTTTCAATAAAACCTTTCTTTGACTTTTAGTGTGATTGTAAAAGCCCAAAGCACCTGAAATCTCCTATGTAGATATCAGGAGATAGGAAAGAGAAGTTAGTCCCCTTCTGTCCTTGTATTAATTTGGGATAAACTTTAGGCTTTATCAAGTACATGAATATTTTATTTCCCATCCTTTGAATCCCTGTCACTATTGCTGACTTCTGAATCTTAATTCTCAAAACTGCTCCAAGAAATAAAATAAATAAATAAATAAATAAATAAATAACAAAGAAAAGAAAACATGGATTTCTCTCCATCACAGATGGTTATGGCCCAGTCACTGACAGCTTAATAACAGAACATGTGGTTGATTACCTCCTTCACTCCTTCTACCACCATATATCTTATTGTTCTTTTAGAAACATTAAGATTCTCCACTAGTATGATTTTTAACCTCCTTTAGTCCCAGCCTTTTACTTTGTATAAAGCTTTGGGCAGGCAGAGACAAGGTAAAGCCATAAAGGTGCAAAAGTGCTTGAATACTCATCAACCTAACATATTTGGAGACCTGCATGGGCAGGGATCCATGTTTTATTCTTGTCTAATCTGCAAGTATCTGTAGGGACACAAAAAGGACACGCAACAAGGATTGAATTAATGAATTTTATTATGAAAATGTCAATCATCAAGCATTTTTTATAAGGAGACTAATAAGAGAAGATGAGACGTTTTTTACATCATACTTATGTTTAATTAATATTTGAGGGACACTTGGGAGTCTCCGTTGGTTAAGCATCTGACTCTGGATTTCAGCTCAGGTCATGATCTCACAGTTCATGAGTTCAAGCCCCACACTGGACTCTGAACTGAGTGCAGAGACTGGGATTCTCTCTCTTTCTCCCTCTGCCCCTCCCCCACTCATACTCAGTTGCTCTCTCTCTCGCTCTCTCTCTCTCTCATGCTCTGTCAAAATTAAATAAACATTTTTAAAAATTGGCAAATTTACCAATTCGTACTTTGCATAGTAAAGACTAATGATTTAAATATTTTAGATCAATTTCAGTCACTATTTACATGTTCTTGTTAAGCATAAAGTAGAAAGGAGTCTTATATCTGATGTTTGCCCAGTTTGCCTACTTAAAAATTGAAGTATAGTTAACATACAATATTGTATTAATTTTAGATGCAGAACCTAGTAATTTGACAATAATCCACATTTCACAATGCTCACACATTAAGTTTAGCTACCGTGTCACCATACCAAATCATACAATATTATTGGCTATATTCCTTATAATGTATTCTTCATTGACTTATTTTTTTATTTTTTCTTTTTCTGTTTAATTGAAGTATGGTTGACACACAGTGTTACATTATTTCAGGTGCAACTTAGTGATTTGGCAAGTTTCTGTTTTATGCTACATTCACTACACGTATGGCTATCCTCTGTCACTATACAATCCTATTACAGTATGCTATAACTTTTACACCCATAACTTATTCATTCCATGTTCCTTCACCAAGTTTGCCCATTCCTTCACCCCCTTTTCCTCTAGCAACAACCAGTTCTTTATATTTTTGGATCTGTTTCTGCTTTTTGTTGGTTTGTTTTGTTTTTTAGATTCCACACATAAGTGATATCATATGTCTGACTTTTTTCACCTTGTATAATACGTTCTAGGTCCATCCATATTTTTGCAAATGGCAAGAATTCATCCCTTTTGTGGCTATTATTCGATTTTATGTATATGCACCCCCATCTTCTTTATCCATTTATCTATGGATGAACACTCGGGCTGCTTCCATATCTTGGTTGTTGCAAATAATGTTGGAACAGGGAGAAGGGTATCCCTTTGAATTAGTGTTTTTGTTTTGGGTAAATACCCACTAGTGGAATTACAGTGTCATAGGATACTTCTATTTTTAATCTTTTGAGGAACCTCCATACTGTTTTCCATAGTGGCTGTACCAGTTTGCATTTCTACCAACAGTGCATGAGTGTTCCTTTTTCTCCATATCCTTGCCAGCACTTTTTATTTCTTGTCTTTTTGATATTGGCCATTTTAACAGGCATGAGCTGATATCTCATGGTTTTGATTTGTATTTTTCTGATGATTAGTGATATTGAGCATCATTGTATGCCTACTTTCAGAAAATGTCTATTGAGGTCTTCTGCCTATTCTTTAATTGGATTATTTGAGGCTCTTGGTGTTGAGTTGTATAAGTTCTTTATATATGATATTAACCCCTTTCTGGATATATCATTTGTAAATATCTTTTCCCATTCACTAGGTTGCCTTTTTTTTTTGATGGTGTCCTTTATTGTGCAAAACCTGGCTCCAGACTCTTATCTTTTTGGAGAATTTTAATTACTAATTCAATTTCTTTACTGGTTATGGGTCTGTTCAAATTTTCTATTACTTCCTGTTTCAGTTTTGGTAGTTTATATTATTCTAGTAATTTGGTCATTTTTTTCTGATTGCCCATTTTATTGGTGTATAATTGCTTGTACTATTCTCTTATTGTTTTTATTTCTGCTGTGTTGGTTGTGATTTCTACTCTTTCATTCTTGATTTTATTTATTTGGGTACTTTCTTTTTTCTTTTTTTAAAATAGTTTATTTTCAAATTGGTTTCCATACAACACCCAGTGCTCTTCCCCACAAGTGCCCTCCTCCATCACCAGCACCTATTCTACCCCCTCCCCCTTTCCCTTCAACCCTCAGGTCATTTTCAGCATTCAATAGTCTCTCAAGTTATGAATCCTTCTCTCTCCAGAACTCTCTTTCCCTCTTCCCCTCCCCCTGGTCCTCCATCAGGTTTCTCCTGTTCACCTGTTAGACTTATGAGTGCAAACATATGGTATCTGTCTTTCTCTGCCTGACTTATTTCGCTTAACATGACACCCTCAAAGTCCATCCACTTTCCTACAAATGGCCATATTTCATTCTTTCTCATTGCCATGTAGTACTCCATTGTGTATATATACCACATCTTCTTGATCCACTCATCCAGTGATGGACATTTAGGCTTTTTCCATGTTTTGGCTATTGTTGATATTGCTGCTATGAACATTGGGGTACATGTGCTCCTATGCATCAGCATTTCTGTATCCCTTGGGTAAATCCCTAGCAGTGCTATTGCTGGGTCATAAGGGAGTTCTATGGATAGTTTTTTGAGGAACCTCCACACTGATTTCCAGAGCAACTGCACCAGTTTACATTCCCACCAACAGTGTAGAAGGGGGCCTGTCTCTCCACACCCTCACCAGGATCTATAGCCTCTTGATTTGTTCATTTTAGCCACTCTGACTGGTGTGAGGTGGTATCTCAGTGTGGTTTTGATTTGTGTTTCCCTGATGATGAGTGATGTTGAGCAGCGTTTCATGTGCCTGTAGGCCACAAACTGGCTAGGCGTTTCTTAATTTTATTAATTCTTTCAAATAAACATCTCCTGGGTTCATTGATATGTTCTACTTCTTTGGATTGTTTTGATAGCGTTGATTTTGCTCTAATCTTTACTATTTCCTGTCTTGTTATGGGTTTGGGTTTTATTTGCTGTTCTTTTTTCAAGCTCGTTAAAGTGTAAGGTTATGTTGTGTATCTGAGACCATTATTCCTGCTTTAGGAAGGCCTGAATTGCTACATACTTCCTTCTTACGGCTGCCTTTGCTGTGTCCCAGAGGTTTTGGGCTGTGGTGTTACAAATTTCATTGGCCTCCATGTACTTTTTACTTTCCTCTTTAAATTCTTGTTTAGCCCACTCATTCTTTAGAAGGATGGTCTTTAGACTTGAAGTATTTGTTATCTTTCCACATATTTTCTTGTGGTTGATTTTGAGATTCATAGCATTGTGGCTTGAAAATATGCATGGTATGATCTCGATTTTTTGTATTTGTTGGGGGCTTGTTTATCTTCTAGTCTGTGATCTATTCTGGAGAACACACTGGAGAAGAGTGTGTATTCACTGATTTCAGATTAAATGTTCTGAATATATCTCTTAAATCCATCTGGTCCAGTGTGTCATTCAAAGCCATTGTTTCCTTGTTGATTTTCTGTTTAGATGATCTGTCCATTGCTATAAGTGGAGTGCTGAGGTCCCATACTATTATAATTATTATCAATGAGTTTCCTTATGATTGATTTATATATTTTGGTTGTTCCACATTTGGAGCATAAATGTTTATAATTGTTAGGTCTTCTTGGTGGGTCAACCCTTAATTATTATCTACTGCCCTTCTTCATCTCTTGTTTCCGAATTTATTTTAAAATAGATTGTCTGAGGAGCAGAGAAATATCAATTCGAGCCAAGATGGAGGAGAGGAAGGGAGCTCTGTAAACTTCATCTGCCCCATCTATTGAAGTGAGAAGGACATTACTCTCATCTGCAAGAGTGGAAGAGGAAATACGGATTCCAGATAGAAGACAACCTCAAAATTATCTAAGTGAATATATTCTCCTGTATCTCATCCTTATCTTTCCCTTGAACTGGTCATACACTTTTAGACTGTCAATTGTACCTTGTTGTCTCGGACCCCCTTTATGTTTTTTCTTCTCTTCTTTTCGTCTCTTTACTCTCCGTTTTCTTTCTTTCCTTTCCCCCATTTAATTTGTTTGTTTATTTGATTTGTCTGTGCGTTTGTGTGCTTCTGTTCCCTCTGTGTTTGTCTATCTGATTTCCTTCTTAGGGCTACCCCAAGAAATACGCCAAAGTGAGCATGATGGTGAGTTCCAAATATCGCTGAGCAGGGGTATAAAATATTCAAAGGCACAACAAGAGAAAGTGAGAGACACCATTAAAAGAATGTTTCCTGAAATGACAGGACCTGGACAGTCTATAAGCCCCCTTTAACAAAGCAATATTAACAAGTGCACAGTGCACAACAAGCTTTTTAAAGCTGACAAGAGACAGAAAACTAGCCAAAATGACAAAACGAAGGAATTCTCCCCTGAAGAACCTCCGGGAAGAAGTCACAGCCACAGAACTCCTCGAGGCAGATCTAGACAATATACCTGATCAAGAATTTTAAAAATTGTCATAAAATCAATGGCTGAGGTTGAAAAAAACATCAAAGAAGCAACTGAGACAATGATTAGGAACTTTGAACATAGGTGTGATTAGTTTAAAAAGGCTATAAATGAGGTGAATAACAAAATGGAAGTAGCCACCTTAAGGATTGACGAGGCAGAGAGAAGATTAGATGAATTAGAAGATATGGTTATAGCAAAAGAGGAAGCTGGAGAAAAGAGAGAGAAATTGATCCAGGAGTAGGAAAGGAGAATTCGAGATCTGAGTGACCCATTCAAACAGAACACATCCGTATCATAGGAATTCCGGAATAGGAAGACATACAGAAACATCCTGAAGGGATACTAGACCAAACAATAACTGAGAATTTCCCAAATCTTGGAAAAGCAATAGACATTCAAATTCAAGAGGCACAAAGAACCCCCTTAAGATGTAATTTGAATCAACCTTCGGCACAACATATCATAGTGAACCTGACAAAATGTAAAGACAGAGAATTCTGAAACCAGCTACGAATAAAAGGGCCCTCACGTACAAAGGGAAACCTATCAGAGTAGTTACAGACCTATCTGATGAAACTTGGAAGGCCAGGAAGGAAGGGCAGGAAATCTTCAGTGTGATGAACAGAAAAAAACATGCAGCCCAGAATCCTTTATCCAGTCATGCTGAGCGAAGTAAGCCAGGCAGAGAAGGACAGAAACCATATGTTTGCACTCATAGGTCTAACAGGAAACATTCAGAATGATCTAGCTTCAAGAAAAACAAGCAGTTAGTAGTGCTTAAGAAAAATTGATTCAGTA
>NC_043717.1:57893030-57897106 GCF_006229205.1 Suricata suricatta
TATTATATCATTTATCTTGAATGTATCATAGATAAGCTGCTATATAACGATTGCCACTTCAGATAGCTGTGAAATTAGGGGATTAACTAGTTGTTACTTAAGCTTCTAATTTCTGTATAAGTCTAATTACATGAAACAGAAGTTGGTGTTTTGATTTTTTACTTTGCTTCACTGTTTTGAGTGTCATTGCAACTACTGTATTGTAAAGGATGGAAAATAATTGCATATGTTAAAAAATATGAAACTTTATAAAGTAAAAAAATAAATAAAATTTTTAAATTAAAAAAACAAATAAAATAGAAGGAGAGATAAAGGTGTTCCCAAATAAACAAAAATTGAGAGAATTCATGACCAACAAACCAGCCCCACAAGAAATCCTAAGAGCGACTCTATGAGGGAAATGATGCAAAGAATACAAGGTGCCAGAGACACCACTATAAACATGAATTCTAGGGAGAACATAATGACTCTAAACCCACATTTTTCAATAATAACACTGAATGTAAATGGACTGAATGCTCCAACCAAATGACACAGGGTAGCAGAATGTATAAAAAAGCAAAACCCATCTATTTGCTGTCTACAAGAGACTCATTTTAGACCTGAAGATACTTTCAGGTTGAAAGTAAAGGGATGGAGAAATGTCTATCATGTGACTGGAAGCCAGAGGAAAGCCAGAGTAACCATACTTATATCAGACACACTGGACTTTAAAGTAAAGGCAGTAACAAGAGATGAAGAAGGACATGATATAATAATCACAGGGTCTCTCCATCAGGAAGAGCTAACAATTATAAATATCTATGCGCCAAATTCGGGAGCGCCCAAATACATAAAACAATTAATCACAGAAAGAAACAATCTTCTTGACAAAAATGTGCTAATTGCCGGGGACTTTAATACTCCAATGACAGCAATGGATAGATCAACCAGACAGAAAATCACTAAGGAAACAATGGACCTGAAAGACACATTGGAACAGATGGAACTGATAGATATATTTAGAACTCTACATCCTAAAGATAGGAAATGTACCTTCTTTTCGAGTGCACATGGCACATTCTCCAAGATAGACCACATGCTGGGACATAAAGCAGCCCTCCATAAGTATAAACAAATAGAGATCATACCATGCACACTTTCAGATCACAATGCTATGAAACTTGAAATGAACCACAGGAAAAAGTCTGGAAAACCTCCAAAAATGGGGAGGTCAAAAACCACCCTAATAAAGAATGATTGGGCTAATCAGGCAATCAGAGAAGAAATTAAAAAATATATGGAAACCAATGAAAATGAAAATACAACAATCCAACTCTCTGGGAGGCAGCAAAGGCAGTCCTAAGAGGAAAGTATATTGCAATCCAGGTCAATTTCAACAAACTAGAAAGAACACAAGTTCAAAATGTAACAGAGCACCTACTGGAACTAGAAGGGAAGAAGCAAGAGCACCCCAAACCCAGCCAAAGAAAAGAAATAATAAAGATCAGGGCAGAAATAAACAATATAGAATCCAAAAACACGGCCAAGCAAATCAATAAAACCAAGAGTTGGTTCTTTGAAAAAATATACAAAATTGATAAACCTCTAGCCAGGCTCCTCAGAAACAAAAGAGAGAGCACTCAGATAGACAAAATCATGAATGAAAATGGATCTATTACAACCAATCCCTTAGAAATACAAGCAATCATCAGAGATTACTATGAAAAATTATATGCCAGCAAACTGGACGACCTAGAAGAAATGGACAATTTCCTAAATGCACATGCACTGGCAAAATTCAAACAGGAAGAGATAGAAAGCATGAATACACTGATAACCAGTGAAGAAATCGAATCCTTTACCAAAAATCACCCAACGAATAAGAGCCCAGAGCCAGGTGGCTTCCCAGGGGAATTCTACGAGACATTGAAAGTAGAGCTAATACCCATTCTTCTCAATCTATTCAAAAAAATAGAAAAAGAAGGAAAGTTTCCAAACTCATTGTACAAAGGCAGGATCACCTTGATACCCAAATGAGAGAGAGAGATCCAGCAAAAAAGAGAACTATAGGCCAATATCCTTAATGAATACAGATGCAAAAATACTCAACAAGACACTAGCTAATCGAATTCAACAGCAAAGAAAAAGAATTGTCCATCATGATCAAGTGGGATTCATTCCTGGGTTACAGGGCTGGTTCAATATTCGCAAATCCATCAATGTGATACATCACATTAAGAAAAGAAAGGATAAAAACCATATGATCCCGTCAAAGGATGCAGAAAAAGCATTTGACAAAATACAGCAAACATTCTTAATAAAAACCCTTGAGAATGTCAGAATAGAAGGAACTTACCTAAACATTATAAAAGCAGCTTATGAAAAGTCCACAGCTAATATCATCCTCAATGGGGAAAAATTGAGAGCTTTCCGCCTGAGATCAGGAACATGACAGGGGTGGCCACTCTCACCACTGTTGTTTAACATAGTGTTGGAAGTCCTAGCATCAGCGATCAGACAACAAAAGGAAATAAAACTCATCAGCACTGGTAAAGAAGATCTCAAACTTTCACTTTTCACAGATGACATGATACTCTCCATGGAAAACCCGGCAGACTACACCAGAAGCTTTCTAGAACTGAAAAATAAATTCAGTAAAGTTGCAGGGTACAAAATCAATGTGCAGAAATCAGTTGCATTCCTATACACCAAAAATTAAGCAGCGGAAAGATAAATAAAAAAACTGATCCCATTCACGTTTGCATGAAAAACCATTAAAAACCTAGGAGAAAATCTAACCAAGGACGTAAAAGACCTATATGATGAAAACCATAGAAAACTTATGAAAGAGATTGAAGAAGACACCAAGAAATGGAAAAACATTCCCTGTTCGTGGGTTGGAAGAATAAACATTGTGGAAAATGTCATTACTACCCAACGCAATCTACACATTCAATGCAATTCCCATCAAAATTGCACCAACATTCTTCTCAAAGCTAGAACAAACTATCCTCAAATTCGTATGGAGCCACAAAACCCCCAAATAGCAAAAGTAATATTGAAGAAGAAAATCAAAATGGGAGGCATCACAATCCCAGACTTTAGCCTCTTCTACAAAGCTGTCATCATCAAGACAGTATGGTATTCGCACAAAAACAGACACATAGACCAATGGAAAAGAATAGAGAACCCAGAACTCGGCCCACAAATGTACGGCCAATTAATCTTTGACAAAGCAAGAAAGAGTATCCAATGGAAAAAAGACTGCCTCTTTAGCAGGTGGTGCTGGGAGAACTGCACAGCAACATGCAGAAGAATGGAACTAGACCACTTTCTTACACCATACACAAAAATAAACTCAAAATTGCTGAAGGACATGAATGTGAGACAGGAAACCATCAAAACACCCTTGGAGAAAGTAGGAAACAACCCTTTTGACCTCAACGGCAACAATTTCCTACTCGACACATCCCCAAAGGCAAGGGAAATGAAAACAAATTGAACTCTTGGGACCTCATCAAGATAAAAAGCTTCTACACTGCAAAGGAAACAATCACGATACTAATAGGCAACCGACAGAATGGGATGAGATAGTTGCAAATGACATATCAGATAAAGGGCTAGTATCCAAAATCTACAAGGAACTCACCAAACTCCACACCTGAAAAACAAATAATCCCGTGAAGAAATGGGCAGAAGACATGAACAGACACTTCTCCAAAGAGGACATCCAGATGGCCTACAGGCACATGAAACAATGCTCACCATCACTCATCATCAGGAAAACACAAATCAAAACCACAGTGAGATGCCACCTCACACCAGTCAGAGTGGCTAAAATGAACAAATCAAGAGACTATAGATGCTGGTGAGGGTGTGGAGAGACGGGCACCCTCCTACACTGTTGGTGGCAATGTAAACTGGTGCAGATGCTCTGGAAAACAGTGTGGAGGTTCCTCAAAAAACTATCCATAGAACTCCCCTATGACCCAGCAATAGTACTGCTAGGGATTTACCCAAGGGATAAAGAAGTGCTGATGCATAGGAGCACATGTACCCCAATGTTCATAGCGAGACTTTCAACAATAGCCAAA
>NC_043717.1:57897206-57920914 GCF_006229205.1 Suricata suricatta
ATGGCAATGGCAAAGACTGAAATTTGGCCATTTGTAGCAAAGTGGATGGACCTCGAGGGTGTCATGCTAAGTGAAATATGTCAGGCAGAGATGGACAGATACCGTATATTTCCACTCATAGTTCTAACAGGAGAACAGGAGAAACATAATGGAAGACCAGTGGAGGGGAAGAGGGAAGGAGAGTTGGGGAGAAAGAGGGATGCAAAACTTGAGAGACTATTGAATACTGGAAACGAACTGAGGGTTGAAGGGGAAGGGGAGGGGGAAAAGAGGTGGTGGCGATGGAGGAGGGCACTTGTGGGAAGAACACTGGGTGTTGTATGGATATCAATTTGACAGCAAACTATTAAAAAAAAACGAAGAGCAGAGAAAATTCTTCCTCCCCAACAGTATCTGTTATCAAATCTGTTTCAGATTGCTGCCATTTGCAAGGAAGCTGGGATCATGAAAGAGCTCACTGTTTCAATAGAACTTTTTGAAATTTTTGTTTTGGTTTTAGTTTTGGATTTGATTTTTTAAATCAGATTCTGATTATACTAGATAGAAAAAGGATCACGAGAAGATTGCTTAGTAAATATGCCTCTTAACAAGACTATCATTATTGTCAAAGGTGCTATAATAACATATCACCTATAATTCTGATTTTCTTTGGGGATACAACAGGAGAAACTCAATGACCTTTAGGACCAAGGACTAATGTGTCACAAATTCCCCTTAGTTATAAATGTATGGCCAATGTTTCAGTTGGTCTTTTAGTTTTATTTTCATTCTTGTTTTACATGGTTGATATATAGTCTTCTCAGAATTAAAAATGTTTCAAAACAAAAAAAAATATATAGATTGTCTGATATATGTATGGATACTCCCGCTTTCTTTTTCCGTCCATTAGCATGATGGATGGTTCTCTATCCCCTTATTTTCAATGTGAAGGTGCCTCTAGGTCTAAAGTGTGTCTCCTCTAAGAAGCATATAGATGAATTTTGTTTTCTTATCCATTCAGTTACCCTATGTCTTTGGATTTGAGCCTTTAGTGCATTCAAACTCAGAGTGAGTACGGAAAGATATGATATAATTGCCATTATGTTGACTGTAGAGTTGGAGTTTCTTGTGATTTTCTCTGGTCCTTTCTAGTCTTTGTTTATTTTGGTCTTTTTTTCCTGTTTTTTCTCCCCTCAAGGAGTGCCTCTTAAAATTTCTTGCATGGCTGGCTTAGTAGTCACAAACTCCTTTAATCTTTGTTTGTCTAGGATTTTTTTATCTCTCCTATTTTGAATGACAGCCTTGCTTGATAAAGAACTCTTGACAGCATATTTTTTCAATTCAGCACATTGAATATATCCTGCCACTCCTTACTGGCCTGCCACGTTTCTGTGGATAGGTCTGCAGTGAAACTTATCTCTCTTCTCTTGTGGGTTAAGGACTTTTTTTTACCTTGCAACTTTCATGATTCTTTCCTGGCATGAGTATTTTGTGAATTTGACTATGATATACCTTGTTAATGTTGGTTTCTTTTTAATCTAATGGGAGTCCTATGTGCTTCCTGATTTGATGTTTGTGTCTTTTCAGGATTAGGAAATTTTTATGCTATTTTTTGCTCACAAAACCCTTCTATGCCTATTTCTCTCTCTTCATCTTATAGGACCCCTATGATTCTGATATTGTTCCTTTTTAGTGAGTCACTGATTTCACTAATTCTTAAATCATGCTCTTTTGCCTTAGTCTTCCTCTTTTCTTCTGATTCATTATTCTCCATAAATGTGTCCTTTATATTTCTGATTTGCTGCTCTGCTTCATCCATCCTTGGCACTGTGACATCCCTTCGACATTGCAGCTCAGGTATAGCATTTTTTATTTCATTCTGACTAGCTCTTACTTCATTTATTTTCACATAAAGGGATTCTAATCTATTTTCAACCGCAGCTAGTATTCTGATTATTATGATTCTAAATTGTGTTTCAGATATCTTGCTTGTATCTGTGTTAGTTAAGTCCTCAGCTGTCATTTCTTCCTGTTCTTTTTTCGGGGTGAATTCCCTCATTTTGTCATTTTGAAAGAAAAAAAGGATTTAATAAGGTAAAAAAATTAAAATTAAAAAGTAAGAAAAAACACCAAAAAAATCAAATAAAGGATGCTATATTCTAGGTGTGTTTTGGTCTGGTTGTTGAAAGGTGCTTGATAGATTAGAGAAAAAAAGAAAGCTAAGAAAAGAAAAAATAAAAAAAGAAAGTGTTTGAAAATTTGAAAAAATGAATACAATGAAAAAGAACAAAAGTAAATCTTGAAAGTAAAATAGAAACTGAAAAATTTACAAAAAATGTAAAAAATATAGTATAAAAAAGCTAATTAAAAATGTTTTAAGTAAAAATGGAAATAAACATAATTTTTTCTCTTTCTGTATTCAAGAATAATAAAAGAACAGAAAAGGAAAATGAAATTGAACAGATGGATCAGCGAACAGACTAGAATACAATTGGAATTACATCGATTCCCCCAAGAAGTCAAACTATGAAGCACTTTATAGTCTGTAAACTAAGCAGGCGGAGAGACTTGTGTGTTCCTGAAGAGGTTGGACCAGTTGGGAGTGGCTTAGTGTAATGTTGGCTCCATTTTCCACTAGATGGCACTGCTTAGCTTACTGGGGTGGATTATTGTGGCATTTGTAGGCTTGTATGTCCATGCACGGAAGGAGTGAAAATAGCATCTCCCAGCTACCCAATTTCTAGTATCAGAACTCTGCTCTTCCCAACCAGCAATCGCACACTCATCCTTTGCCACTAGCTTCCATCCACTCCCCTCTTTTACACTATACATGACCAAGCAGTCAGGTTGCCAGGCAGCACCTCCCTCCTGAGTTTTATCTCAGATGTGGCTGTGTTTTCCAGCGCCTCACTTCTGAGGGACTGTGGCTTTGACACATTCTGATCCTCTGGGGGAGTCTCACCAAGTAATGGCTAGGGGCCTTCCCCCAGGAATGTTCATGAATCATGCTGCAGCAGATGCCCAGTGACTGAGGCTGGATGTCAGCCCACCACAGAAAAATTTCACGTGATTGTGTAGCAGCAGCATTTCAGGGATTATGGTAAATCACGACACACATCTGGTGTCAGGCTTCACCCCTAATATCCTTGTTCCAACACCAGCGAATGTGGTTGTTCTCTGGGATCTTCTGTGACCTTTGCCTGTCGCTTAGGTGCACAGCCTTTATCAAATGTCCTCCCAGCAGGGCAACACCTCTCCCCGTGTAGCCTTCAGTCCCCTCAGAGCTTTCTCTCTGCTCCTGGGGAGTCACCCTTCCCACCAGAGCACCACCAGGTACCGAGCTGTGGAGTTTCAGACTGTGCTCCCCCTGTTTATAGAGTCCTAATGGAATTTAAATCCTCTCCTTTTTCTTTTCTCCATTTTTCTGTTCAGTCCATTACTTAATTTTTCTTTTCTTTCCAGCTGCTTTTGGGTGGGGCATTCTTTCCTGTACTCTCCCCTGGTCTCTGTCCTCTATCTGCAAACAAAAACAGCTGCCTACCCTCTGTGGCTTCTCTCTTCCCAAGTTCACCTCTCATCACCACGGACCTGCTGAGTTTTGTGGTTCAGGTTGTGCTGATTTTTGTGTTAATCCTTAAATCAATTTTCTAGGTGTGCATGATGGTTTAGTGTCAATCTGGCTGTAATTCAGGGACAAGGCACACACACACACAAAACTTCCATGCTGTTCTGCCATCTTGATCCCACTGACTTCTTTATTTTACAACTGAAAGTTTATACCTCTTAATCCCATCACCTGTTTTGCCCATACCCCTATATGCTTACCCTCTACCAACCACCAGTTTGAACTCTGTATTTATTAGACTGTTTATTTGATTTTTTAAATTCTGCACATAAATTAAATCATATGGCTATTTTTCCTTATCTGACTTATTTCACTTAACATAATACCCTCTAAGCCTATCCATTTGTCATGAATGGGAAGATTTCATTCTTTTTATGGCTGAGTAATATTTCATAGTATACATATATCTCAGAAGAATGAAATTAGGCAGCTTTCTTACACCATACACAAAAATAAACTCAAAAGGGATGAAGAACCTGAATGTATTACAGGAATGCATCAAAACCTTCTAGGAGAAAGTAGGAAACAGATTCCTTGACCTCAACCGCAGCAATTTCCTACTCAACACATCCCCAAAGGCAAGAAAATAAAAGCAATAATGAACTATTAGGACCTCATCAAGATAAAAAGCTTCTGCACTGAAAAGGAAACAATCAAGAAAACCAATAGGCAGCCTATGGAATGGGATAAGATAGTTGCAAATGACATATCAGATAAAGGGCTAGTATCCAAAATCTACAAGGAACTCACCAAACTCCACACCTGAAAAATGAATAATCCAGTGAAGAAATGGGCAGAAGACAAGAACAGACATTTCTCCAATATGGACATCCAGATGGCCAACAGACACATTAAATGATGCTCAGCATCACTCATCATCAGGGAAATACAAATAAAAACCACAGTGAGATACCACCTCACACTAGTCAGAGTGGCTAAAATGAACAAATCAAGAGACTATAGATGCTGGCGAAGATGTGGAGAAACGGGCACACTCCTACACTGTTGGTGGGAATGTAAACTGGTACAGTTGCTCTGGAAAACAGTGTGGAGGTTTCTCAAAAAACTATCAATAGAAGTCCCCTATGACCCAGAAGTAACACTGCTCGGAATTTACCCAAGGGGTACAGAAGTGCTGATGCATAGAAGCACATCTACCGCAATGTTCATAGCGGCACTTTCAACAATAGCCAAATCATGGAAAGAGCCTAAATGTCCATCACCTGATGAAAGGATCAAGAAGACATGGTACCTATATACAATGGAGTACCGCATGGCAATGAGAAAGAATGAAATTTGGCTATTTGTAGCAAAGTGGAAGGACCTCAAGCGTGTCATGCTAAGTGAAATAAGTCAGGCAGAGAAGGACAGATACCATATGTTTGCATTTATAGGTCTAACAGGACAACAGGAGAAACCTAATGGAGGGCCATGGGGAGGGAAAGAGGGAAGTAGAGTTGGGGAGAGAGAGGGATGCAAATCATGAGAGACTATTTAATATTGAAAATGAACCAAAGGCTGAAGAGGGAGGGAGAGTGGGAAAAAGGGGTGGTGGTGATGGAGGAGGGCACTTGTGGGGAAGAGCACTAGGTGTTGTATGGAAACCAATTTGACAATAAACTATTAAAAATAAATAAAATATTGAAAAGCAAAAAAAATAGAATTTTAAATTTGCATGGATATTTTAAATAAAATACTTCTTTATCTTTTGGCCAAATTTTAAGGGAAAACCAGAAACCTTGGTTCTATAGACTTGACAGTTTAATTCTTAAGTTTTCGTGTAACACATTAACACAGATGTGAGCAATAACTGTAGTGTTTTTATTGTTTCATATGATATGAAATTAAAATGAAGTGGAAATGTATATTACATATTTGGTGGACAACATTTTAAACAGACAATAAATTCTAAGGGGATTTTCTTGAAAGCTAAAAGAAGTCTCTCATTCAACCAAACCAAGAGGTGACTCAATGACAAGTTTGTCCAAATAGGCAGAGACAGCTGACCATCCTGTCAATGGATTCAGTCATATAGCAATATCTTCACTATGAGGAACTTTTTATATTTTGGAACTCTCAGGTTCCATGAGAAATGAAGCTGTTTCATATGGTGAATTGAGTTAGCCCAATTCAATTGGTCATCTTTATATGAAGATAGCTTTTCTTCATGGGACATTGAAAGACTATTTTAGGTTTTTTCTTTGTTTGTTTGCTCCTATTTTAAAATACCTCTGGAACCTGTTTAGCAATTTCATATTAATTCTTTATTCAGGCTGATGATGTTTTCCCTCACTGAAAAAAAGGATGTATCACATTTAATCATTTCAACTCAACATTCTTTTGGCTTGTTTGTACCAATCAATAAATTGAACCAAATTAAATTATTGCAGGTTTTTTATTCTGAATCAGATAAATGCCTGATTCCAACATGTGCAGCTGACATGTATTTTGTTTGAAATAAGGTACTTCTAGTTTAACAGACACATGCCAATGAACAGTGCTATATGAGGAAATGTAATAACTGCATAATGACAACTTGTTGATGTGAGTCTGCAAATTGACGTTCAAGATGTTCAGTATCTTTGGAGGCATAGAAAAGACACTATGTGGGAAATCAAAAATTGCAAGAGCTTCAAGGTGTTTTTAATTTACATTTTAACTCCATCCATGTATCATAAACCACTGTACAAAGAACTGTTGACTACAAATGGCACAGAAACTTAGAAATTTCAAGAAATAATGCTAAGCGATATTCTGTTGGGTTAATAAAACTATAAGAACTAGTCCCAAAATGCCCTGGGCAGTATCTTTGACACTCAGCAAGATGCAATGTCACTGGGTATGAGTTGTTAAAGGGATGCTTGGAAAAGTTCATAGAGACTGGTAGACAGTTGAACCATCTTTCCAGCTTGTACTGTATGTTATTCCACTGAAAATGATATTGAGAGTATAGGCAAAATGTTTCAGAGTGTTACTGTGTGCATCCAAGAGAATAAGTCTACAGAGTTCTGGGCTACACTAAGTCCTGATTTTCCTGGAGCTGTTGCCAGAGGCTCATGAATTGGATATTCCCAGGCAGACTCTGTTGGCTCTCTGGGTATGGCAGCCTGGCAATAGAAGCAAACTGAGAGGAAAACAGATTACTCTCAGTACATGGTAAAAAGTAACAAATAATTGTGTTATATTATACTTGAGTCATTTCATTAAAACATAACCCTTAGTTTAAGAGATAAACTGTATAAATGCTCCTTTGTTTATAGAGTCACACTCTCTTCTACCTATTTATGACTCATCTTGCTTGTCCTTTATTTAAATTTCAAAGTGATTCCTTGAGGATTCAAATATTGATGATTACATATAGAGATTTTTTTCCAGTCCTGTAATAGGCCCTGCACGACACTAAAAGATGGCATTGATTCAACATGCTTCCTTCAAACAAACCCTGTCTTATTACAACCTTACATCAACAAAAGGTTCAAGTTTTCACTTGGTGTGTTTCTTATCACATGTTCATAGTTGGATCATCATCTATATTTCATGCCAAATAAAAATCTGCTCTCTTCCATTTGGCAAACATTAATTTTACCTTCTTTCCCATCTGTGGTACCAAATACAGCTTATGTCTACTTGAATTTTCCTTAACAATTTTCTTCATCTCAAGGATTTGTAATTATTTAGTAAATTGTATTGTAGGATAGTTCAAAGAAAAAGAAAAAAATGCTGATGTTTTGTGAACTCTATTTTAGTAAATATTATTTGAGTGCTGAAATGAAGTGACATCCAAGAAGGATTAAGATCTAGATGTTTAGTTCAAATGACTTTAGTTATGACATAGCTTGGATTGCTGTTCCAAAAAAAATATTAAATATATTTAAGGTGTAGTGAGTACTTCTATATCCCCAGACAGTATGTTTAGAGCACTGTGCAATATATATGACATATAAAGTATGAGGTCAACTCTCAAGTATTTACATTAAAAGGAGAGAAAAATGGAAAATGCTCTTAGAATTATTAAAGCCAGGGCGCCTGGGTGGCTCAGTCATTTAAATGCCGGACTTTGGTTCAGGTCATGATCTCATGGTTTGTGGGATTGAGCCCCTCACTGGGCTTTGTGCTGACAGCTCAGAGTCTGGAGCCTGCTTCAGATTCTGTATCTCCCTCTCAGTCCACCCCTCCCTGCTCATGGTCTGTCTCTCTCCGTCTCTTGAAACAGAATAAACATTTTAAAATATTTTTTTAAAAGAATGATTAAAGCAGTAGTGAAGATTTCAAGGGATACATGCATTAAGAATAGAAAAATGTGATTATTCTGAATTCCATTACCCAGGGTAGGTTTCCAGAAGGGTAGGGTTTGAAGTAGGCCTTGAGGCATGAAAGATATGAGAGAAAATATTGTTACAAAGATTGGATTTTAAAAATAGTTGTGACTAAATAAAAAATGCTATAAATTAGGTGCATAATAAAATGGAGATCCCACTGCAAGGAATGAAGAGGCAGAGAGGAGAATAGGTGAATTAGAAGACAAAATGATAGAAAAAGAGAAAGCCAAGAAAAAATTGATAAGTTGATCCAGGAGCACAAAAGGAGAATTCGAGAATAGAGTGATGTAATCAAACAGAAAAATATCCGTATCATAGGAATTCCTGAAGAAGAAGTGGAAGAAGAAGAAGAAGAAGAAGAAGAAGAAGAAGAAGAAGAAGAAGAAGAAAAGAAGGAGGAGGAGGAGGAGGAGGAGGAGGAGGAGAGAAAGGTGTTGAAGGAGTACTTGAACAAATTATAGCAGAGACCTTCCCTAATCTGGGGAAAGAAACGCATTGAAAGCCAGGAGGCACAGAGACATCCCGTCAGATGTAACTTGAATTTATCTTCTTCATGACATATCATAGTGAAATGGCAAAATACAAAGATAAAGCAAGAATTCTGAAAGCAGCTAGGGATAAAAAGAAAAAAAAAAGCCCTAACATACAAAGGGCAACCAACCAGAGTAGTTACAGACCTATCTACTGAAAGATGGCAGGCCAGAAAAGAGTGGCAGGAAATCTTCAATGTGATGAACAGAAAAAAATATGCAGCCAAGAATCCTTTATACAGCAAGCCTGCCATTCAAAATAGGAAGGATAAAGGTTTTCCCAAATAAACAAAGATTGAAAAAGAATTCATCACCTCTAAACCAGCCCTATAAGAAATCTTAAGAGAGACTCTAGGAGGGAAATGTTGCAAGGAACACAAGGTACCAGGCACAACTACAAGCATAAACCCTACAGAGAACAAAATGACTCTAAATCCATATTTTTCAATAATAACACGAATGTAAAAAAAAAAAACAGTTGCTCCAATCAAAAGACATAGGGAAAAAGAATGGATTAAAAAAATCTATCTACTTGCTGTCTAAAAGAGGCTTGTTTTAGACCTGAAAACACCTTCAGACTGAAAGTAAGGGGATGGAGAAATATCTATCATGCACTGCAAGTCAAAATAAAGCCAGAGTAGCCATATCTATATCAGACAAATTGGGCTTTAAAGTAAAGGCAGTAACAAGAGATGAAGGGCAATATATACTAACTACAGGGTCTATATATCAGGAAGAGCTAACAATTATATACATCTATGCATGGAATTCAGGAGCACACAAATACATAAACAGTTAATCACAGACAGAGACAATCTTATTGATAAGAGTGTGCTAACTTAAGGGGATTTTAATACTCCACTTACAGCAATGGATAAATCAACTAGACAGAAAATCACTATGGAAAAAATGGACCTGAACGACACATTGGAACAGATGGATTTGACATATATATTTGGAACACTACATCCTGAGGCTACGGTATTCACTTTCTTCTCAAGTGCACATGGTACATTCTCCAAGATAAACCACATATTGGCTCATAAAGCATTCCTCAATAAATATTAAAAAATTTGAGATGAACACATGCACACTTCAGATTACAATGCTATGAAACTTGAAATCAATCACAAGAAAATGTGGAAAACCTCCAAAAATATGGAGGTTAAAGATTACCCTACTGAAGAATGATTGGGCCAATCAGGCAATTGGAGAAACAATTTAAAAAATATATACATATACAAATGAAAATGAAAATACAACAATCCACACTCTTTGGGATGCAGAAAAGGCAGTCCTAAGAGGAAAGTATATTGAAACCAGGCCTATTTCAAAAAACTGGGAAAAGCACACATACAAAATCTAACAACACACCTAAAGGAACTAGAAGCACAGAGAAAGAACACCCCCAAACTCAACAGAAGAAGAGAAATAATAAAGATCAAGTAAGAAATAAGCAATATAGAATAAAAAAACAGTTGAACAGATCAATGAAGAGTTGGTTTTTTGAAAAAATAAACAAAATTGATAAACCTGTAGCCAGGGTTCTCAAAAAGAAAAGAGAGAGCACCCAAATAGGCAAAATCAAGAATGAAAATGGATCTGTTATGACCAATTACCTCAGAAATACAAGAAAACATCAAGGAATACTATGAAAAATTATATACCAACAAACTGGACAACCTAGAAATAATGAACATATTCCTAAATACACAGGCATTACCAAATTTCAAAAGTGAAGATATAGAAAATATGAACAGACCCATAACCAGTGAAAAAATATTGAATCAGTTATCAAAAATCTCCCAACAAATAAGAGCCCTTGGCCAGATGGCTTCCCCAGGATATTTTACCAGACATTTAGAGCAGAGATAATGCCCATTCTTCTCAAATTATTCCAAAAACAGAAAGAGAAGGAAAACTTCAGTACCCATTCTACAAAGCCAGTATCACTTTGATTCCCAAATCAGACAGCAGCACAGACAAAAAAAGAGAACTAGAGGCCAATATCCTTGATGAATACTGATGCAAAAATACTCAAAAAGACACTTGCAAATAGAATTCAACAGCATATAAAAAGAAGTGTCCACCATGATCAAGTGGGATTCATTCCTCTGTTACAGGGCTGGTTCAGTGTTCACAAATCAATCAATTTGATACATCATATTAACAAAAGAAAAGATAAAAACCACATGATCCTGTTGATAACTGCAGAAAAAGTATTTGACAAAACACATCATCCTTTCTCAATAAAAACCCTCGAGAGAGTCTGGATAGAAGGAACTTACTTAAACATAATAAAATCCATTCATGAAAAGCCCACAGCTAACCTCATCTTCAATGGGGAAAAACTGAGAGCTTTCCCCATGATATCAAGAACACGACAAGGATGTCCACTCTCACCACTGGTGTTTAACACAGTGCTGGAAATCCTAGCATCAACAATCACACAACAAAAGGAAATAAAAGGCATTAGAATTAGCAAAAATGAAGTCAAACTTCCACTATTCACAGATGACATGATACTCTACATGGGAACCCGATCGACTCCACCAGAAGCCCACTAAAACTGATCAATGAATTCAACAAAGTTACTGGGTACAAAATCCACGTACAGAAATTGCTTGCATTTTAAAAAAAATTTAAAGATATTTTTAATGTTTTATTTATTTTTGAGTGAGAAAAACACAGTGTGAACAGGGGTGGGGGGAGTCAGAGAGCGAGGGAGACACAGAAATGGAAGACAGGCTCCAGTCTCTGAGCTACCTGTCAGCACAGAGCCTGACAATGTGACTAAACCCACGAACCGCGAGATCATGACCTGAGCCGAAGCTGGATGATCAACTGACTCATCCAGCTAGGAGCCCCAAAAATTGATGACGTTTTTATACACTAATAATGAAACAACTGAATTAGAAATCAAGAAAATAATCCCATTCACAAATGCACAAAAAAACCATAAAATACCTAGGAGTAACCTAACCAAAGATGTAAAAGATCTATATGATGAAAAGTATAGAAAACTTACGAAGGAAATTGAAGAAGATATAATGAAATGAAAATATATTCAATGCTCATGGATCTGAAAAATAAACATTGTTAAAATGTTATTATTACCCAAAGCAATCTACACATTCAATGCAATCCCAATCAAAATTGCACCAGCATTCTTCTCAAAGCTAGAACAAACTATCCTCAAATTTGTATGGAACCACAAAAGACCACAGATAACCAAAGTAATATTGAAGAAGAAAATCAAAATGGGACACATTACAATCCCAGAATTTACCCTCTACTAGAAAGCTGTCATCATCAAGACAGTATGGTATTGGCACAAAAACAGACACATAGACCAATGGAATACAATACAGAACCCAGAATTGAACCCATAAATGTATGCCCAATTAAACTTTGACAAAGCAGAAAAGATTCTCCAATGGAGAAAAGACAGCCTCTTTAACAGGCAGTGCTGAGAGAACTGGACAGAAACATGCAGAGGAATGAAACAAGACCACTTTCTTACACCATATACAAAAAAATCTCAAAATGAATAAAGGACCTGAATGTGACACAGGAAACCATCAAAATCCTAGTGGAGAAAGCAGGAAACAACCTCCTTGACCTTACACACAGCAATTTCCTACTGCACACATCCCCAAAGGCAAGGGAATCAAGAGCAAAAATGAACTATTGGGATCTCATCAGGATAAAAAGCTTCTGCACAGTCAAGGAAACAATCAATGAAACTAATAGGCAACCTAAAAGAATGGGAAAAGATCATTGCAAGTGACATATCAGAAAAGGGTTAGTGTTCAAAATCTATAAGGAACTCACCAAACTCCACACCTGAAAAACAAATAATCCAGTGAAGAAATGGGCAGAAGACATGAACAGACACTTCTCCAAAGAGGACATCCAGATGGCCTACAGACACATGAAACGATGCTCAATTTCACTCATCATCAGGGAAATACAAATCAAAACCACACTGAGATCACACCTCATGCCAGTCAGAGTGGCTAAAATGAACAAATCAAGAGGCTATAGATGCTGGAGAGGGTGTGGAGGGACGGGCACCCTCCTACACTGTTGGTGGGAATGTAAACTGGTGCAGCCGCTCTGGAAAACAGTGTGGAGGTTCCTCAAAAAGCTTTCTGAACTCCCTTATGACCCAGCAATAGCACTGCTAGGGATTTACCCAAGGGATACAGAAGTGCTGATGCATAGGAACACATGTACCCCAATGTTCATAGCAGCACTTTCAACAATAGCCACATCATGGAAAGAGCCAAAATGTCCATCATCTGATGAATCGATCAAGAAGATGTAGTATATGTATACAATGGAGTATTACATGGCAATGAGAAAGAATGAAATGTGGCCATTTGTAGGAAAGTGGATGGACCTCGAGGGTGTCATGCTAAGTGAAATAAGTCAGGCAGATAAGGAAAGATACCATATGTTTGCACTCATAGGTCTAACAGGAGAAACCCAGCAGAGGGCCATAGGGAGGGGAATGGGGAAAGAGATTTGGGGAGAGAGAGGGACACAAACCATGAGAGACTCTTGAATACTGAAAAGGAACCGAGGGCTGAAGGGGAGTGGGGGGAGGGAGGTGGTGGTACTGGAGGAGGGCACTTGTAGGGAAGAGCACTGGGTGTTATATGGAAACCAACTTGACAATAAGCTATAAGAAAAAAAATGATGTAGGCCTTGAAGATTTGGAAGGAGTATAGGTGGAGGTGAGTATACTATATGAAGGGATAGAAACTGAGCAAAAATACAGAGAGGAAAGCACAGGGCCAACTTACTGAGGGTGAGAAAAGAAATATATGAGTCAAAATTGCAGGGAAGACTAGTCTTATCAAAAAGTACTAATTGATCTCACATTATCAGGTCCTTAAAAAATTAAGCTCTGACCTAAAGAAAATCATATTATTTTAGTAGCATTATTATGATAATAAATGGAGTGGGAGACAGTAAGAATTATCTATTAATAATACAGTTTGAAAAAGTTCAAATTATCATTTTACTTTAAACATTAAGTCTAAATCAGTGGTTTCCAACTTTAGCTTGCAGAAAAATCAGAGAGGGAGGGGTTTTAAAATACACATTACTGGATATAATCTCCAGCAGTTTTGATTCAGTTGGTCTCTGATGATTCTGGAAAATTTGCATTTCTAATAACAACTTATGTTACACTGGTGTTGCTGATCTAAGGGTCACATTCTGGGGGAAGTTTTTCAGTCAGAGGAAACAGCTAAGGCAAAGACTTTGAGATTCAAATTAGCTTGATATATTCAAGAAACAATGAGGCCTTTTTGGTGGAAATAGTTTGAGCTAGAAGGAGAGTAACAGGTCATAGATATAAGGGGAACTTGAGGTCAGAGAGGTAATAGGGGCTAAATCCAGTGTATTGGAGGTCATTATCAAGATTTTGGCTTTCTTATGAAATTGAGAGTCATTTAATTTCGATTTTAACAAATCTCTCTTGTTGCTGTAAGAATAGACTTAAGGAGAGCAAGGTAGAGCATCAGAAAATCAGTTAGAATATTATAGTAGTACAGGCCTGAAATGATTAACTAGGGTGGTAGTAATGAACCTGGTGAAAAACACTGGACTCTGTACATACATTGAATGCAGTGACAACGTGATTTCCTGAAAACAATAAAATATGACTCCAATGTGTTTCTTCTGAGAAATTGGAAGATGGATGTTCCTTCAACTAAGATAGGGAACACTATGAATAGAGCAGATTTGGAATAGGGTAAGACCAAGAGTTTAGTTTGGGGTATGTATGGTTTGAGATTTATAGACTCATTAAATATTACAACTGGAAGGGGCCACAGAGATTAATAGCCCAGTGAGGGATGAGAATTTGACCAAAGTCACATATCTGGACAGAAGCATATCTAAAATTGAGACTTTATATTTGTCTTATATCTCCAAAATTTTCAGTACTGTTGTAGGTAAACAGTAAGCACTTTCTGAAGACTTGTTGAAATTCTTATGAGGGATATTTAGTTGAGTATTCTTTTTTAAAGTTTATTTCTTTTGAAGGGGGACAGGGAATATAGAAGGAGAGAAAGAGAATCCCAAGCAAGCTCTGTACCATCAGCATAGAGCCTGATGTGGGGCTCAAACTCACAGAACTTTAAATCATGACTTGAGCCAAAATTCAGTGTCAGACACAACCAACTGAGTCACCCAGGCACCCCTAGTTTAGCACTTTTTACCAATGTAGATTTGGGGAAAATATCATATCAGATTATTTCATCAATAATTTGTAAAAGGTGGTCTGTATAATGATTTCTTGATTCTAAATATGACAAATAAATTGGTGCTAAAGAAGGCCCTCGACATCACATATTAAGCGAAATTCCATTATGAGAGTTTGGTGTCTTGAAACTGCATATACTGTCCAGCAGTAGAGATACTATACCTGAATGTTGAATCTAATAAATATGATTAAGGACATTTTGTGTCAGTTGAGTGAGTACTATCTGGGGACTGAGACCTGAGGTCTGATCTCAACTTTGCTTTAATCTCTCCATGTGTCTGAACAAGCCATTCCCCTATTTGTGGGCAGCTTCCTCAATTGCAAAACTAAGGTATTGGATTATGTAACCTTTATATTTACATAAATCTCTTGACAAAAAAGAGAACTACAGGCCAATATCCTTGATGAATACGGATGCAAAAATACTTACCAAGATACTAGCAAATAGAATTCAACAGCATATGAAAAAAATTATCCAGTGTGATCAAGTGGGATTCATTCTTGGGTTAAGGGCTGGTTCAATATTTGCAAATCCATCAGTGTGATACATCACATTAACAAAAGAAAAGAAAAAAATATGATCTTGTTGATAGATTCAGAAAAAGCATTTGACAAAATACAACATCCCATCTTAATAAAAACCCTCAAGACAGCCAGGATAAAAGGAACTTATTTAAACATCATAAAAGCCATTTATGAAAAGCCCACAGCTAATACCATCCACAATGGGGAAAAACTGAGAGCTTTCCCCCTGAAATCAAGAAAACGACAGGCATTTCCACTCTCATCGCTGTTATTTAACATAGTGCTGGAAGTCCTAGCATCAGCAATCAGAAAATAAAAGGAAATAAAAGGCATCAGAAACAGCAAAGATGAAGTCAAACTTCCACTTTTAGCAGATGACATGATACTCTACACGGAAAACCCAATCGACTCCAGCAGAAGCCTTCTAGAACTGATCCATGAATTCAGTAAAGTCGCAGCCTACAAAATCAATGTACAAAAATCGGTTGCATTCTTATGCACCAAAAAGGAAGCAACAGGAAACGAAATCAAGAAATGGATCCAATTCACAATTGCATGAAAAATCATAAAATACCACAGAATAAACCTAAACAAAGATGTAAAAGACCTGTAAGCTGAAAACTATAGAAGACCTATGAATGAAATTGAAGACACAAAGAAATGGAAAAACATTCCATGCTCATGGATCTGAAGAATAAACATTGTTAAAATGTCATTATTACCCAAAACAATCTACACATTCAATGCAATTCCCATCAAATTTGCACCAGCATTCTTATCAAAGCTAGAACAAACTATCTTAAAATTCATATGGAACCACAAAAAAAAAAAAAACCCGAATAGCCAAAGTAATGTTGAAGAAGAAAACCAAAACGGAAGGCATCACAATCCCAGACTTTAGCCTCTACTACAAAGCTGTCATCATCAAGACAGTACGGTACTGGCACCAAAACAGACACGTGGATCAATGGAATAGAATAGAGAGCTCAGAAATGGACCGACAAGTCTATGACCAATTAATCTTTGACAAAACAGGAAAAAGTATCCAATGGAAAACAGACAGCCTCTTCAACAAGTGGTGTTGGAAGAGAAGGACGACAACATGTACATGAATGAAATTAGACCACTTTCTTATACCATTCACAAAAGTAAACTCAAAATGGATGAAGGACCTGAATGTGAGACAGGAACCCATCAAAACACTCGAGGGGAAAGTAGGAAACAGCCTCTTTGACCTCATCTACAGCAATTTCCTCCTCGACACATCTCCAAAGGCAAGGGAAATGAAAGCAAAACTGAACTATTGGGACCTCATCAAGATAAAAAGATTCTGCACTGCAAAGGAAACAATCAAAAAACCTAATCAGAAACTGACAGAATGGGAAAAGATAGCTGCAAATGAAATATCAAATAAAGGACCAGTATCCAAAATCTACAAGGAACTCACAAAACTCCACACCCGAAAAATGAATAATCCAGTGAAGAAATGGGCAGAACAGACACTTCTCCAAAGAGGACATCCAGATGGCCAACAGGCACATGAAACGATGCTCAACATCACTCATCATCAGGGAAATACAAATCAAAACCACACTGAGATGCCACCTCACATTGGTCAGAGTGGCTAAAATGAACAAATCAAGAGACTATAGATGCTGGCGAGGGTGTGGAGAGATGGGCACCCTCCTGCCCTGTTGGTGGGAATGTAAACTGGTACAGTTGCTCTGGAAAACAGTGTGGAGGTTCCTCAAAAAACTATCAGTAGAACTCCCTTATGACCCAGCAATAGCACTGCTGGGGATCTACCCAAGGGATACAGAGGAGATGATGCATAGGGGCACATGTACCCCAATGTTCATAGTGGCACTGTCAACAATAGCCAAATCATGGAAACAGCCTAAATGTCCATCAACTGATGAATGAATCAAGAAAATGTGGTATATGTATATAACGGAACACTATATTGCAATGAGAAAGAATGAAATCTGACCATTTGTAGCAAAATGGATGGACCTCAAGGGAATCATGCTAAGCAAAATAATTCAGGCAGAGAAGGACAGATACCATATGTTTTTACTCATAGGTCTAATAGGAGATGCCTAACTGGGTACCATGGGTCGGAGAAAGGTGGGGGCAAGAGTTGGGGAGAGGGAGTGAGGGAAATCATGAGAGACTTTTGAATGCCGTAAACAAACTGAGGCCTGAGGAGGGGGGAAGAGAAAATGGGTGATTGTCGTGGAGGTGGGCACTTGTGGGGAAGAGCACTGGGCATTATATGTAAACCAACTTGGTAATAAACTATTTTTAAAAACTTAATAAATTAGGAAGATTTATGAAACTAGGAAAAAATACACAAATAGCTTCTTAAAAATAAAAATAAGAAAATAAAGTAACTATATTTTCCCATTTAAAAAATAAAGCTCTGAAATTATATTTCCAATTTCATTGTTTCAGAATGAATTCATGACTGAGCATTTTTGTTCCTTGGTGCCTCCATGTGCATCTACAAATTTATTTACTTAAACAACTAGACATAAATTGTGAGTTAGGCACCCTGCATTGGAAAAGATCAGACCTAAAATGCACAGTACTTTCAGTAGTAAGTATATTAAACTTTTTTAAATTAAAAACCTTTAATATTCTTTTTTTTTTTGAGAGAGAGAGAGAGAGAGAGAGAGAGAGCGAGAAAGTGGAGGAGAGGCAGAGAGAGAAGGAGCCATAGAATCTGAAGCAGGCTCCAGTCTCTGAGCTGTCAGCATAGAGCCTGATGCGGGGCTAAAATTCGTGAGCTGTGAGATCATGACCTGAATGGAAGTCAGCCACTTAACCAACTGAGTCACTCGGGTACCCTAGTATATTGAAATTTGAATCAGAGTCTTAAATATTTTCTCTGACTTCACTGTTGACTCACTGTGTGACTTAACTATGTCATTTTATCTGATATTTCACTTTTACTCTTGCTCAAATAAGGCTACTGCTTACCCCTTCCACATCATGGGGTTTTTGTGATAATCTATTGGGATACAAATGTAAAATATTTTGAAGAATATGATAAACTTTCTTTTTTCTGTAGTAAAATAGTTATTTTTTAAAATAGTTTATTGTCAAATTGGTTTCCAAACAACACCCAGTGCTCTTCCCCACATGTGCCCTCCTCCATCACCACCACCTATTTTCGCCCCTCCCCATTCCCCTTCAACCCTCATTTCGTTTTCAGTATTCAGTAGTCTCTCAAGTTGTGCGTCCCTCTCTCTCCCCAACTCTTTTTCCCTCTTCCCCTCCCCCTGGTCCTCCATTGCTGTCTTAAAATACAAATTGGTGTGGTACATAATGCAAACACAATAAAAACAGTGATAATTCCCATTTATTATTTACAATATGTTCTCATTACATCAAGTTCTTGCTTCGTCATTTTGCTGAATGTCATTTTCTCAGTGAGGACTCTGGTGACCACTCTGTTTATAATAACACACCTCTGTTCTGTTGTCATCCTCTATATTCTGCTTTATTTGGGATAACACTTACAACATCCTAACAGCCTGTATAATTTAATTCAATTTGTTAATGTCTGTCTCTGCTCTGAAGAATGTATAATGTATAAAGAAAGGGATTTTCTTACCTCCTGTTTTGTTCCCTCCTGTTTCCTTAACACCTAAAACTGTAAACTAATACATAAGAGACACTTCATAAATATTTGTTTAATAAATGACTCCTGCCTAATCTCTTCCCATGTAGGTACATATAGTATTAGCTTGTGTGAAATCAACATATTTAAGATTCATCCAGAAGTTATCCTTGTTCTGTGCAGGTAGCTAGTTGAAAATACTGCTATCTCAGAAGATCGTAAGGTTAAGACAACTCTTTTCTTTGGATATAATCAGTCTTTTCTTTTAATTTCGGTATAATGAACTATAGTGTTATATTAGTTTCAGATGTACAATATAGTGATTCAAAAGTTCTATAAATTACTCGGCACCTACCATGAGGAGTGTACTCTTAATCCCCTTCACCTAATTAACCCAACCCTCTACCCACTTCCCCTCTGGCCACCACTAGTTTGTTAAGAGTCTGGTTTCTTTGTCTCCTTTTTTCTTTGTTTATTTTGGTTTGTTTCTTAAATTTCACATATGAGTGAAATCATATGGCATTTGTCTTTCTGTAACATTTCACTTAATATACCTTTTAGATTCATCCATGGTGCTCAAGTGGCAAGAATTCATTCTTTCTTTATGGCCAAGTAACACACACACACACACACACACACACACACACACACACACACAAATATACTACATCTTCTTTATCCATTCATTCCAATGGACAAACAACCCATCCCAAACCACCCTTGGGTTGTTTCCATATCTTTTATTATAAATAAAGTTGCAACAAACATTTGGGTGCATATATCTTTTTGAATTAGTGCTTTTGTTTTCTTTGGGTAAATACCAGTAATGGAATTACTGAATCATGAAGTAATTCTATTTATAAGTTTTTTGAGGCCACACTGTCTTCCATATGACCAAACTGACAACTTTTCTTTTTCCCTAAGATCAGGAACAAGACAAGGATGTCCACTCTCACCCCTTTTATTCAATATAATCTGTCTTTTGAGACCACTCTGCTATAACATTAGCCATATGGTTAGGTGGGATACATAGTTACTATCTTCTGAGTGGGATTGCTTAATGTAATGTTTCACATTGTGGTCCAATATTATCTCTACCATTTGTTAGCCATGTGACCATAATTATGGTATGTTAATTTATTCAGTTTTCTCATCTATGAAATGAAAGTTTACAATAGTGCCTTCCTCATAAAGATGTTAGATGACCAATTATGCATGAAGCACTTGATGCAATGCCTGAACATTGTAAAAGCCAAATAAATAGTCTTATTTAGGAAATGCCAAAGGGCACAGGTGCTTTAGAAAGATTCTCAATTCTCTCCTTCACAGTTGGAAAGATGTCTAATCTTCTATAAATGTCTTTCAATCCCCACAAAATGCAAAATCCATAGGCACATTTCTACATAATCTGAGAGTATATGTATATTCCCATGCCTAGGTACTTGAAGGGGAAGGAGAGTGAAGGAGTAGCAGTTGAAAGCTACACAAAAGGAGGCTGAAATTCTGAAAATTTACTTCACCAACTTCACAACATTGTTCTGGCTATCTTTTATGAGTAAATCTTGGTCCGTGGTACTTAAGGAAATATTCCTAAGGTAAGTACCCCACAATAGAGGGTGCTGGGATAGTAGATTCTATGCTGTGACTTAGAAGATTCTGTCAGCCAACATGATTTTCATGGCTGCCAAAAAGTAGGCAAAAATCTCCCTTCAACAAAACTAATTACATATATTCTTTGTGCACATAGGCATAAACTTCCAGCCCTACCTTATTTTCCTGTCTTTATTTTTTATTATTTTTTAAATATAATTTATTGTCAAGTTAGCTAACATATGGTGTATACAGTGTGCTCTTGTTTTGGGGGGAGATTCCCATGATCCATCGCTTACATACAACACTCAGTGTTCTTCCCAACAAGTGTCCTTCTCAATGCCCATCACCTATATTCCCCTCCTCCCCACCCCTTCCACCCTCAGTTTATTCTCTGTATCTATGGGTCTCTTATAGTTTGCCTCGCCTGGGTGGCTCAGTCAGTTGAGCCTTCGACTTCAGTTTAGGTCATAATCGCGTGGTTCGTGGGATCGAGCCCCACTTCGGGCTCTGTGCTGATTGCTAGCTTAAAGCCTGGAGCCTGTTTTCAGATTCTGCCTTTTCCTCTTTCTCTTTCCCTCCCCTGCTCTCACTGTCTCTCTTAAAAATAAATAAAACATTAAAAAAATTGAAATTAGTTCCCCTTTCCTTCCCCCAGGGTCTTCTGTTAATTTTATCAAGATCCACATGTGAGTGAAAACAAATGATATCTGTCTTTCTCTGACTGACTTATTTCACTTAGCATAATACCCTCCATTTCCATCTATGTTGTTGCAAATGGCAGGATTCCGTTATTTCTCATTTCCAAGTATCATCCCATTGTATATATAAATCATAACTTCTTTATCCATTCATCAGTTGATGGAAATTTGGGCTCTTCTCATAATTTGGCTATTGTGGAAAGTACTGCTAAAACATTGGGGTACAGAAGCCCTTATGTATCAGCACTCCTGTATCCTTTGGATAAATTCCTCGTAGTGCTGGGGTGCCTGGGTGGCTCTATCAGTTAAGTGCTGACTTCAGCTCAGATCTGATCTCACCATTTGTGAGTTTGAGCCCTGCATCAGGCTCAGAGCCTAGAGCCTGCTTCAGATTCTGTTTCTGCCTCTCTCTCTCTCTCTCTCTCTCTCTCTCTCTCTCTGTATCTGTCTCTCTCTGTCTCTCTCTCTCTCAAAACTACATGAACATTATATATTTTTTTTAATTCCTAGTAGTGTTTTTGGGGGGGTTGTAGAGTAGGTTTTTCTTTAATTTTTTGAGAAATCTCCACACTGTTTTCCAGAGAGGCCACCAGTTTGCATTCCCACCAATAGTGCAAGAGGCTTCCCATTTCGCCACATCCTCACCAACATCTGTTGTTTCCTGAGTTGTTAATTTTAGCTGCTCTGACCAGTGTGAGGTGGTATCTCAATGTGGTTTTGATTTGGATTTTCCTGATGATGAGTGATGTTGAGCATCTTTTTATATGTCAGTTGCCCATCTGGATGTCTTCTCTGGAAAAATATCTATTTGAGTCATCTGCCCATTTTTTCACTGGATTACTTGTTTTTCCAGTGTTGACTTTGATAAATTCTTTATAGATTTTGGATACTAACCCCTTATCCAATCAGTCATTTGCAAATATCTTCTCCCATTCTGTTGGTTGCTTTTTAGTTTTGTTGATTGTTTCCTTTGCAGTGTAGAAGGTTTTTATCTTGATGAAGTCCAAATAGTTCATTTTTGCTTTTATTTATTTTTCCTTCAGAGACATGTCAAGTAAGAAGTTTCTGTAGCTGAGGTCAAAAAGGTTGTTGCCTGTTCTCCTTTAGGATTTTGGTTTCTTGTCTCAGATTTGGGTATTTCATCCATGTTGATTTTATTTTTGTGTATGGTGTAAAAAAGTGATCCAATTTCATTCTAATGCATGTTGCTGTCCAGGTCTCCCAGTACCTTTACTAAAGAGACTGTCTTTTTTCCATTGGAAACTCTTTCCTGCTTTGTCAAAGATTAGTGGGCCATACATTTGTGGGTCCAACTCTGGGTTCTCTATTCTATTCCATTGGTCTATGTGTCTGTTTTTGTGCTAATACCATACTGTCTTGATGATTACAGCTTTGTAGTAGAGGCTAAATCCTGGGGTTGTGATGCCTCCCATTTTGGTTTTCTTCTTCAATATTACTTTGGCTATCTGGGGTCCTTTTTGGTTCTGTATAAATTTTAGGATTGTTTGTTCTAGCTCTGAGAAGAAAGCCAGTGCAACTTTGATTGAAATTGCATGGAATGAGTAGATTGCCTTGGCTAATATTGACATTTTAGCAATGTTAGTTCTTCTAATTCATGAGCATTGAATGTTTCTGCATTTCTCTGTGTCTTCTTCAATTTCTTTCACAAGCTTGCTATAGCTTTCAGCATACAGGCCTTTTACCTCTTTGGTTAGGTTTATTCTTAGGTATTTTATGGTTCTTGGTGCAATTGTAAATGGAATCAATTTCTTGATTTCTCTTTCTGTTGCTTCATTATTGGTGTATAGAAATGCAACCAATTTCTGTACATTGATTTTGTATCCTTTGACTTTGCCGAATTCATGTATCAGTTATAGCAGATTTTTTGTGGAGTCTTTCATGTTTACTATGAAGAGTATCATGTCACCTGCAAAAAGTGAAAGTTTGACTTCTTTGACAATTTAGATACATTTTATTTCATTTTCTTGTCTTATTGTTGATGCTAGGACCTCCAACATTATGTTATACAACAGTGGTGAGAATGGACATCCTTGTCATGTTCCTGATCTCAGAGGGAAGAGTAAGTTTTCCCTCACTGAGGATGATTTTTGATATATGGTTTTTATGATATGAAGTATGTTTCTTCTATTCCGGCTACCTTGAGGGTTTTTATTAAGAAAAGATGCTGTATTTTATCTAAGGGTTTTTTGGCATGCATTGAAAAGATTATATGGTCCTTATTCTTTTTCTATTAATGTGATGTATCAGATTGATTCGTGAATATGGAACCAGCCCTGGAGCCCAGGAATCATCTCACTTGATCATGGTGAATAATTCTTTTGATATACTGTTGAATCAGATTTGCTAGTATCTTGTTGAGAATTATTGCATCCATGTTCATCAAGGATATTGGCATGTAGTTCTTTTTAGTTGGGTCTCGTTTGGGAATCAAGGTAAGCTGGTTTCATAGAAGGAGACCAGAATGAGTCTGGAACCTATATATATATATAGGTTCCGGACACACACACACACAC
>NC_043717.1:57921014-57979777 GCF_006229205.1 Suricata suricatta
GAGAGAGAGAGAGAGAGAGAGAGAGAGAGTCAAATTTTGTTCTTCAATTTTCTTCTCATTTTTCCCACTTTCAGGACATTGATTATTTTTCTTTGGCATAAAATATTAGCTAGGTGGTAGAAAATTACATATTCTTAATATAAATCCAAAGTGACAATTTAAGTTTTGAAAATCCCAGAGAGAAGATCAAATCTCTGTTTTTTATGATGTTTATAAAAGAATAGTTGAAAAGACAAAAATCTAGAAAAAGGTTGATGTCAATTAAAAAAAAAAAAAACCAAAGATTGGAAGTGACACATTTAAGCAACCACAGTGTTATAAATTATGGAAGGGAAATAAAATAAAAATGAAGGACCACATTCATTACCAGTTTGAATAACACATTAGCAATTACAATTGTTACAGCATTGTCTTTATAAGAGCCTTTCTTGAGATGTAGCCTTCTCAGTACCCATATCCCTTCTTTTAGCATTCTGTTTTCTTACTCTGGCCTTTTCACACCATGCCTGCTCTCCCTAATTGATAGTTTATGCTTTCCTTTCCAGTATCTCTGCTCTGTCTAATATATCCATTTCATCTTGCTACCATGTGTTTTTTAACTCACTAAAAGCTAGAGTGTCTTTTTTCATAACCATTGAGAAAATGAAAATAATATTGCCATTTATTAAGCTTAAACAATAGACAAAAATAAAGTTTGCTGCAAAGTTAATAGGAAATTTCTCACAAGGACATGCTGCAGCTAAAAATGTCCTAACAACTCCCGCTTTGAGTGACTGATGCTTACTTATTCACTGAGCATCATACTTCTCTAAATCACAGACTATCAGAAACTTTGTTGTTTGTAATTATATGAACAAAATGAAACATCCTACTCTTGCCTGAATGAACTGAGTCGTTGTAACTCAGAGAAACACACTTGATTTACAAACCAAGTTCAGAGCTTCAGATAAGAATTTTTTCTTGTATTTTAATTTTATTTCTCCCAAGGAAAATGTGTTGCAAGTATTACAAGTGTTACATCTAGCAAGGCAGAAGCTGGTGACTTTTTATGACAGCCTCAAAAGTCACAGAGCATCAGATGGTATCACTATATTAAATTTTTTGAAGGAATCCATACTGTTTTCCACAATGGCTGTACCAATTGACATCTTCACCAACAATGCACAAGTTTTGGGGTTTTTTTTTCCACATGCTGACCAACACTTGCTATTTCTTGTCTTTTTTTATGTTACCAATTTTGACACATGTAAGGTAATATCTCATTTAGTCTTGACTTGCATTTCTCTGATGATTAGTGATGATGAGCATCTGTTCATGTGACTGTTGGACATCAGTATGTTTTATGTGGAAAATGTCTTTTCATGTTCCCTGACAATTTTTTTCTTTTATAGTTTATTATCAAGTTGGCTTCCATATAATACCCCAGCTCATCTCAACAAGTGCCCTCTTTCATGCCCATCTCCCTTTTTCCACTCTCTCCCACCCACATCAACCCCCACTCTGTTCCCAGTATTTAAGAGTCTCTCCTAGTTCGTCTCCCTCCTTCTCCTTAACTATTTTTCCCCATCCCCTTTACCATGGACCTTTGATAAATTTCTCCTGGTTCATAGATGAGGGAAAACATATGGAATCTGTCCGACTCTGCATAATATATTTCACTTACCATAACACCCTCAAGTTCCATACACATTGCAAAAGATGGTCAGATTTCATTCTTTCTCATTGCCATGTAGTATAACATTGTATATATAAACCACATCTTCCTGATCCATTCTTCAGTTCATGTACATTTAGGCTCTTTCCATGATTTGGCTATTGTTGAAAGTGCTGCTATGAACATTGCAGTAATGTGGACCTATGCATCAATACTTCTGTATCCCTTGGGTAAATCCCCAGAAGTGCTATTGCTGGGTCATAGGGGAGTTCTATTGATAGTTTTTTTGAGGAACCTCCATACTGTTTTCCAGAGTGGCTGCACCAGTTTACATTCCCACCAACAGTGTAGGAGGGTGCCCGTTTCTCCGCATCCTCGCCAGCATCTATAGTCTCTTGATTTGTTCATTTTAGCCACTCTGACCAGTGTGAGGTGGTATTTCAGTGTGGTTTTGATTTATATTTCCCTGATGATGAGTGACACTGAGCATCGTTTCATGTGCCTGTAGGCCATCTGGATGTCCTCTTTGGAGAAATGTCTGTTCATTTCTTCTGCCCCTTTCTTCCCTAGATTATCTGCTTTTGGGTGTGGAGTTTGGCGAGTTCTTTATAGATTTTGGATACTAGCCCTTTATCTGATATGCCATTTGAAACTATCTTTTCCCAATCCGTCAGTTGCCTATTAGTTTTGTTGATTATTTTCTTTGCCATGAAGTTGCTTTTTATCTTTTTTTTTTTTTTTGGTGGAAGAGACCACACTTTACTGTGAAACTTGGTGTCTTAGAAGCTTTTTATCTTGATGAGTTCCCAATAGTTTATTTTTGCTCTTGATTCTTTTGCCTTTGGAGATATGTCAAGCAGGAAATTATTGAGGTTGAGGTCAAGGAGGTCGTTTCCTGCTTTCTCCACTAGGGTTCTGATGGTTTCCTGTCTCACATTCAGGTTCTTCATCCATTTTGAGTTTATATTTGTGTATGGTGTTAAGGAGGTGGTCTAGTTTTATTCTTCTACATGTTCCTGTCCAGTTCTCCCAGCACCATCTGTTAAAGAGGGTGTCTTTTTCCATTGGATACTCTTTCCCGCTTCATCAAAGTTATTTGGCCATACATTTGTGGGACCAATTCTGGATTTTCTGTTGTATCTCATTGGTCTATGTGTCTGTTTTTGTGCCAATACCATACTTTCTTGAGAATGACAGCTTTGTCGTAGTGGCTAAAGTCTGGGATTGTGATGTGCCCTGTTTTGGTTTCCTTCTTCAGTATTACTTTGGCTATTTGGGTTCTTTTGTGGTTCCATACAAATTTTAGGATAGGTTATTCTAGCTTTGAGAAGAATGTTGGTGCAATTTTGATTGGGATTGCATTGAATGTGTAGATTGCTTTAGGTAATAATGACATTTTCACAATATTTATTCTTCCAATCCATGAACATGGAATATCTTTCCTTTGTGTGTGTGTGTGTCTTCAATTTTCTTTATAAGTTTTCTATACTTTTCATCATACAGATATTTTGCATCCTTTGTTAGTTTTATTCCTAGGTATTTTATGGTTTTTTTGTGCATTTGTAAATGGGAAAATTTTCTTAATTCCTATTTCTGTTGCTTCATTATTGGTTTATAAAAATGCAAATGATTTCTATACATTGATTTTCTACCCTGCGACTTTGCTGAATTCTTGGATCAGTTCTAGTACACCTCTGTTTGAGTCCCTTGGGTTTTCCATGTAGAGTATCATGTTATCTGCGAAAAGTGAAAGTTTGACTTCATCTTTGCCAATTCTGATGACTTTTATTTCCTTTTCTTGTCTGATTGCTGATGCTAAGACTTCCAGCACTGTGATAAACAACAGTGGTCAGAGTGGACATGCCTGTTGTGTTCCTAATCTCAGGGTGAAAGCTCTCAGTTTTTCCCCATTGAGGATGAGATTAGCTATGGGATTTTCAATAATGGCTTTTATGATGTTTAAGTAAGTTCCTTCTATCCTGACTGTCTCAAGGGTTTTTATTAAGAAAGGATGATGTGTTTTCTCAAATGCTTTTTCTGCATCTATCGACAGGATCATATATGTTCTTTTTCTTTTTTTTTGTTAATGTGATGTATCACATTGATGGATTTGCAAATACTGAACTAGCCCTGTAACAGAGGAATGGATCCCACTTGATCATGGTGGATTATTCTTTTTATATGCTGTTGAATTCGATTTCCTAGTATCTTGTTTAGTATTCTTGCATCAGTATTCATCAAGTATATTGGCCTGCAGTTCTCTTTTTTGTCTGGGTGGCTGTCTGGTTTGGGAATTAAAGTGATGCTGGCTTCAGAGAATGAGTCCAGAAGTTTTTGTTTCATTTCAATTTTTTGAAGTAGTTTGAGAAGAATTGGTATTAACACCGATTTAAATGTCTGGTAGAATTTTCCAGGGAAACCATCTGGCGCAGGGCTCTTATCTCTTGGGAGATTTTTAATAACTGATTCAATTTCTTCACTATTTATAGATCTGTTCAGATTTTCTATCTCTTGCCATTTGAATTTTGGTAGTGTGTGTATGTTTATAAATATGTCCACTTCTTCTATGTTGTCCTGATTGTTGGCATATTATTTTTCCTAGTAATCCCTGATAATTGCTTGTATTTCTGAGGGATTGATTGTAATAGATCAATTTTCATTTGTGATAGTGTCTATTTAGGTGCTCTCTCTTTTCTTTTTGAGAAGCCTGGCTAGAGGCTTATCAATTTTGTTTATTTATTCACAAATATAACTCTTGGTTTCATTGTTCTGTTCAACTGTTTTTCCCCCCTTTGGATTCTATATTGTTTTTTTCTGCCCCGATCTTATTATTTCTCTTCTTCTGCTGGGTTTGGGGTGTTCTTGCTGCTCTGCCCATAGTTCCTTCACATGCGCTGTTATATTTTGTATTTGCACTTTACTAGTTTTTTGAAATAGGCCTAGATTGCAATGCACGTTCCTCTTAGGAATGCCTTTCCTGCATCTCAAAAAGTTGGATTGTTGTATTTTCATTTTTATTTGTTTCCATATATATACTTTTAAACTTCTTCTCTAATTGCCTGACTGCTCCATTCATTCTTTAGTAGCGTGTTCTTTAACCTCCTTGTTTTTGGAAGTTTTCTAGATTTTTCCTGTGATTGATTTCAAGTTTCTTAACATTGTGATCCAAAAGTGTGCATTGTATGATCTCAATTCTTTTGTATTTATTGAAGTCACCTTTATGACCCAGTATGTGGTCTATCTGGGAGAATGAACCATGGGCACTTGAGAAGAAAAGTGAATCCATATCCTCAGGATATAGGTTCTAAATGTATCTGTCAGATCCATCTGTTCCAATGTGCCATTCAGGTCCACTGTTTCTTTAGTAATTTTCTGTCTAGTTTATCTATATATTGCTGTAAGTGGAGTGTTAAAATCCCTTGCAATTAGCACAGTATTAACTAGTAAGATTGTCTCTGTTTGTGTTTAATTGTTTTATGTATTAGGTGATTCCGAATTTGGTGCGTAGACATTTATAATTGTTAGCACTCCCTGATGGATCGACCCTCAAATTAGTATGTAATGTCATTATTCATCTCTTGTTACTGCCTTTGCTTTAAAGTCCAGTGTGTCTGATATAAGTATGGCTACTCCAGCTTTCTTCTGACTTCCAGTAGTATCATAGATATTTCTCAATCTCCTTAGTTTCTATCTGAAGGTGTCCTCAGGTCGAATATGAGTTTCTTCTAGACAGCAAATAGACCAATCTTGGTTTTTTTTTCCCGTTCTGATACCCTATGTCTTTTGATTGGAGCATTTAGTCCATTTTCATTCAGTGTTATTGAAAAATATGGGTTTAGAGTCATTGTGTTCTCTGTAGAATTCATGCTTCCCATGGTGTCTCTGGTAGTTTCTGTTCCTTGCAACATTTCCCTCATAGAGTTCCATCTTAAGATTTCTTGTAGGGTTGGCTTAATGGTGATGATTTGCTTCATTTTTGTTTGTTTGGAAAACCTTCATCTCTCCTTCTATCCTGAATAACAGGCTTGCTGTATAAAGGATTCCTGTCTGCATTTTTTTGTTCATCACATTCAAGATTTCCTGCCATTCCTTTTTGGCCTGCCAGGTTTTAGTAGATAGGTCTGCAAAAACCCTGATATGTCTTCCCTTGTAGGTTAGGGCCCTTTTATCCTTAGTTTCTTTTAGAGTTCTCTCTTTATCCTTACATTTTTCCAGTTTCACTATGATATGTGTGCAGAAGAATCATTCAAGTTATGTCTGAGGGGAGTTCTATGTGCCTTTTAGATTTCAATGTTTGTTTCCTTCCACAGATTGGGGATGTTCTCAGCTATAATTTGTTCACGTACCTCTTCAGAGCCTTTGTCTCTCTTCTTCTTCTGGAATTCCTATGATAGCGATATTGTTCCATTTGATTGTATCACTCAGTTCTCGAATTCTCCTTTCATTTTCCTGGATCAATATTTCTCTTTTCCTTGGCTTCCATTTTTTTCTAATATTGTGTTTTCTAATTGACCTGTTCTCCTCTCTGCCTCTTCAGTCCGTGCAGTGGCCACCTTCACTTTATTATGCACCTCATTTATCCATTTTTTAATTCATCAGAAATATTTTTAAGGTCCATAATCTTTGTAGCAATAGCATCTCTGGTGTCTTGCATGCCTTTTTTAAGCCCAATGATTAGTTTTATGGTTATTGTTCTAAGATATTTTTCATTTATGTTTCTTATACCTGTTTTGACCAAAACTTTATCTGTGACTTCTTCCTGCAATTTCTTTAGAAGAGAGTTTATCCATTTCATCATTTTGCTAGCTTTCTGTCTCTTCTCAGTCTTAAAAGCTTTTTATGTGCTCTGCACCTGCAAGCACTGCTATATTAAAGAATGCTCATTGACTGTCAAGGGCCTGTGTGTTCAGAAAGTGTTCTTGTAATGCTCTTCTCTGGTCTGTCTTGTTGTGCCTTTGGTTACTTTCTTTCCTTACTCACAGTGATATTTGCAACTCTCCACCATGTGTATTTTGGCTTGTTTCTTGAGGTAGCCCTGGAAAGGAAAACAGACAGGGAACAAAAGCATGCAAATGCACAAACAAATTGGGGAAACAAGCAAACAAAACAAAACAAAAAGAGCAAAAGACAAAGGGTAGTCTAAAAGCATAAAATCTGAAATCCCAGCTGCAGGGGGCACCTGGATGGCTCAGTCAGTTGAGTGTCTGATTTTGGCTCAGGTCATGATCTTGCAGTCCCACGTTGGGCTTTGTTCTGACAGCTCCAGAGTCTGGAGCCTGCTTCAGATTCTGTGTCTCCCTCTCTGTCTCTGACCCCTCCCCTGCTCATGCTCTGTCTCCTCTCAAAAATAAATAAAACATTAAACATTTTTTAAATGAATGAAATCCCAGCTACAAATATAGAACAAGGTGGAGGCAATGCTGATGGAAGAGCAGATACAAAGAGAGAAATGATAGGGGTGTGGAGAATGAGAAGTTGAACATTGACCTGTCAGAGAGATGAAAAGGCTTAATTCAGATAGGGGAAAAAAGAGACTATGGCAGGAGGTGAGGTGAAAAATAAATGAAGATAATGCTACCCAGAGAAACTATATAGTTTGATTACTTCAGAGGGAGAGAAAGAAAGGTAATGATGGAGATAAAACATGCATCAAGCGAGTGGATTATATATGACTGTTTAAGCCAACCTATAACAAGAATTCCTGGTCCAGAGGAGGGGAGAGATAAGAACAAGATAAGGAAGAATATTTCTGAATAGCAAGAACTGATCTAGAGCCAATCATAGCAATGTGTCAGTGCTGATCTTGGGAGAGGTGCAGTTTCTGTATCCAGGCCCCGGCAATAAAGCAGCTACCCAGAGCTGATAGGTGTGGTTTGGTGTAACGAGTCTCACCTCCACTGTGGTGCCCTTGAGCCCTGCCTCTGAGGCCGTCTCATTAGTGGACTCTGTCTCTTTTCCTACCAGACTCTTTCAGCTCAGAGTCCTTTTGTTTGAGCCCTTCTTTGTTTGAGAGATGCCGGTGGGAAGTATGGAACTCTTTATTTCTCCATCATCTTGCTGCAACCTCCTCTGACAATATTTTACTTGAATTTGTGTGTATGTGTGTTGAGTTGTATAACTTTTTTATATATTTCAGGTATTAACTCCTCATCAGACATATAGATATATCATTTGCAAATATCTTAACTTATTTGTAAGATGTCTTTTAGTTTACTATATCATTATTTATAGTGGCCAAGATATGGAAGCCACCTAAGTGTCCAGAAATTAATGAATGGATAAAGAAGACATAGAATAATATGCATCCATAAAAAGAATGATGAACCAGCCTTGTAACCCAGGAATAAATCCCACTTGATCATAATGGATAATACTTTTTATATGCTGTTAAATTCAATTTGCTAGTATCTTGTTGAGTATTTTTGCATCTGTATTCATTAAGGATATTGGCCTGTAGTTCTATTTTTTTTTCGTTGTGTCTCTGCCTGACTCAGCAATCAGAGTGATATGTGCTTTGTAGAATAAGTCTGGTAGTCTTTCTTCCATTTCTATTTTTTTTAATAGCTTGAGAAGGATTGGCGTTAACTCTGCTTTAAACGTCTGGTAGAATTACCCTGGGAATCCATCCAGCTGTGAGCTTTTATTCGCTGGGAGATTTTTGATAATTGGTTCCAATTTCTTCACTGGTTATGGGTCAGTTCAGATTTTCTATATCTTCCCGTTTGAATTTTGGTAATGCATGTGTGTTTAGAAATTTGTCCATTTCTTCTAGATTGTCCAGGTTGTTGCCATAAAATTTTTCATAGTAATCTCTGATGGTTGTTTGTGTTTCTGAGGGATCTGTTGTAATAGATTCATTTTCCTTCATGATTTTGTCTATTTGCATGTTTTCTCTTTTCTTTCTGAGGAGCCCAGCTAGAGGTTTATCAATTTTGTTTATTTTTTCAAAAAACCAACTCTTGGTTTCATTGATCTGTTCAATTGTTTTTGTGGATTCTATCTTGTTTAATTCTGCTCTGATTTTTATTATTTCTTTTCTTTTGCTGGGTTTGGGGTGTTCTTGCTGCTCCCAGACTGGACCCACAAGTATATGGCCAATTAATCTTTGACAAAGTAGGAAAGAGTGTCCAATGGAAAAAAGACAGCCTCTTCAACAGGTGGTGTTGGGAGAGCTGGACAGCAACATGTAGAAAAATGAAATTAGACCACTTTCTGACATCATTCACAAAAATAAACTCAACATGGATAAAGGATCTGAATGTGAGACAGGAAACCATAAAAACCCTTGAGGAAAAAGCAGGAAATAGCCTCTTATATCTCAATCGCAGCAATTTCATCCTCTACACATCCCCAGAGGCAAGGAAATCAAGAACAAAAATGAACTACTGGGACCTCATCAAGATAAAAAGCTTCTGCAACTCAAAGGAAACAATCAAAAAAACTAACAGGCAACCGACAGAAAGGGAAAAGATAGTGGCAAATGGCATATCAGATAAAGGGTTAGTATCCAAAATATACAAGGAGCTCACTAAACTCCATACGCCAAAAATGAATAATCCAGTGAAGAAATGGGCAGAAGACCTGAATAGACACTTCTCCAAAGAAGACATCCAGATGACCAAAAGGCACATGAAACGATGCTCATCGTCACTCATCATCAGGGAAATACAAATCAAAACCACACTGAGATACCACCTCACACTGGTCAGAGTGGCTAAAATGAACAAATCAAGAAACTATAGATGTTGGAGAGGATATGGAGAAACAGGCACCCTCCTGTTGGTGGGAATGTAAACTGGTGCAGCCACTCTGGACAACAGTGTGGGGGATCCTCAAAAAACTGTTGATATAACTCCCCTATGACCCAGCAATAGCACTGCTAAGGATTTACCCAAGGGATACAGAAGTACTGATGCATAGGAGCACATGTACCCCAATGTTCATAGCGGCACTTTCTACAATAGCCAAATCATGGAAAGAGCCTAAATGTCCAACAACTGATGACTAGATCAAGAAGATGTGGTATATATATACAATGGAGTACTATATGGCAATGAGGATGAATGAAATATGGCCATTTGTAGCAAAGTGGATGAACCTTGAGGGTGTCATGCTAAGCGAAATAAGTCAGGCAGAGAAGGATAGATACCATATGTTTGCATTCATAGGTCTAACAGAAGAGACCTGGCAGGGGACCATGGGGAGAGGAAGGGGGAAAGAGAGCGGGGCAGAGTGAGGGACACAGATCAAGGGAGACTACTGAATACTGAAAACGAACCATGGACTGAAGGGGAGGGGGAGGGAGGGAGAGAGTGATGGTCATGGTGGGGGGCACTTGTGGGGTGAAGCACTGGGTGTTATATGGAAACCAATTTACAACAAACTATTAAAAAATGAAAGGATTCTGTATTTTGTCAAATGCCTTTTCTGCATCTATTGACTGGATCTTATGGTTTTGATCTTTTCTTTTGTAAATGTGATGCATCACATTGTTTGATTTGAGAATATAGAACCAGCCCTGCAGCCCATGAATGAATCCCACATGATCATGGTGGATAATTCTTTTTATATGCTGTTGAATTCAATTTGCTAGTACCTTGTTGAGTATTTTTGCATCAGTATTCATCAAGGGTATTGGCGAATAGTCTCTTTTCTCTCTGGTTCTCTGTCTGATTTGGAATCAAAGTGATACTGGCTTCATAGAATGAGTTCGGAAGTTTTCTTTCTGTTTCTGATTTTTTGGAATAGCTTGAGAAGAATGGTCATTAACTCTGATTTAATAATCTCTTAGAATTCCCCAGGGAAGCCAAATGTCCCAGGGCTCTTATTTGTCGGGAGAGTTTTCATAACTGACTCAATTTCTTACTAGTATGGGTCTGTTCAGATTTTCTATATCATCCCTTTGAATTTCTTGTAGTACGTGTTTGTTTAGGAATTTGTCCATTTGTTCTAGGTTTTTCAGTTTGTTGGCATATTATTTTTCAGAGTATTCCCTGATAATTGCTTATATTTCAGTGGGAATGGATGTAATAAATCCATTTTTATTCGTGATTTTGTCTATTTGGGTGCTCTCTCTTCACCTTTCAGGAGCCTGGCTAAAGGTTTATCAATTTTTTTTTTCAAAAAACCAACTCTTGGTTTCATTGATCAGTTCAACAGTTTTTTTTCTTTGGACTCTATATTGTTTATTTCTGCCCTGATCTTTATTATTTCTCTTCTTCTGCTGGGTTTGGGGTGTTCTTACTGCTCTGCCTGTAGTTCATTTAGGAGCTCTGTTATATTTTGAATTTGCGCATTTTCTAATTTCTTGAAATAAGCATGGATTGCAGTGTACTCGCCTCTTAGGACTGCCTTTGCTGCATTCCAAACAGTTTGGATTGTTGTATTTTCATTTTCATTTGTTTCCATATGTTTTTTAATCCTGTCTAAATGCTTCATTGGCCCATTAGTTCTTTAGTAAAGTGATTATTAAACTCCATGTTTTTAGAGGTTTTCCAGACTTTTTCCTGTGATTGACTTCAAGTTTTATAGCATTGTGATCTGGACGTCTGCATGGTATGATCTCAATTCTTTTTATTTATTGACGGGTGCTTTATGATCTAGTATGTGATATATCTTGGAGACTGTGTCATGTGCACTGGAGAAGAAAGTGAATTCCATAGTCTCAGGATGTAGAATATATCTGTCAAATCTCTCTGTTCCAATGTGTTGTTCAGCTCCATTGTTTCCATAGTGATTTTCTGTCTAGTTAATTTATCCATTTCTGAAGTGGAGTATTAAAATCCCCTGTAATTAGTGTAATCTTACCAGTAAGATTGCATATATTTTTGGTTAATTATTTTACTTATTGGGAGCTTTGGAATTCGCTGTGTAGGCATTTGTAATTGTTAGCTCCTCCTGATGGATAGACCCTCTAATTACTATATAATGCCCTTCTTCATCTCTTGTTACTGCCTTTACTTTAAAGTCCAGTTTGTCTGATATAAGTCTGGCTACTCCAGCTTTCTTTTGACTTCCAGGAGCATGATAGATATTTCTCCATCCCCTCACATATAATCTGAAGGTGTCCTCAGGTCTAAATATAGACAGCCAAAACAATGGATCTTGTCTTTTATCCATTATGCTACCCTATGTCTTTTGATTGGAGTATTTGGTCCATTTATATTCAGTGTTATTATTGAAAAATATAGGTTTAGAATTACTGTATTCTCTGTAGGATTCATGCTTGTAGTCGTGTCTTTGGTAGTTTGTGTTCCTTGAAATATTTCCCTCATAGAGTACTCCTTAGGATTTTTTGTAGGGTTGGTTAGTGGTGATGCATTCTCTCAATTTTTGTTTGTTTAGGAAAATCATTCTCTCTCCTATTCTGAATGACAGGCTTGCTGGATAAAGGATTCTTGGCTGCATATTTTTTCTGTTCATCAAATTGAAGATTTCCTGCCATTCCTCTCTGGCCTGCCAAGTTTCAGTATAAACGTATGCAACCACCCTGATACATCTACCTTTGTATGTTAGGGCCCCTTTATCTCTACTTTCAGTATACTCTCCATGTCCTTATATTTTTCCAGTTTCACTATGATATGTTGTGCCAAAAATGGATTCAAGTTACATCTGAGGGGAGTTCTCCGTGCCTCTTAGATTTCAATGTCTGTTTCCTTCTCCAGACTGGGGACGTTTTCAGCTATAATTTTTTCAAGTACTCCTTCAGCCCTTTTCTCTCCTCTTCTGGAATTCCTATGATATGGATTTTGTTCCATTTCATTGTATCACACAGTTCTCAAACTCTCCTTTTGTGCTCCTGGATCAATTTATCTCTCTTTTTCTCGGCTTCCACTTTTTCTATAATTGTGTTTTCTGATTCACCTATTCTCCTCTCTGCCTCTTCAATACATACAGTGGCCACCTCCATTTTATTATGCACCTCATTTATAGCATTTTTTCATTAATCACAATTGGATGAAGGTCCATAATCTTTGTAACAATAGTGTCTCTTGTGTCTTCCGTGCCATTTTCAAGCCCAGTGATTAGTTTTATGAATATTGTTCTAAATTCTTGGTCAGTTATATTGCTTACATCTGTTTTGAGCAATTCTTTAGATATCACTTCTTCCTGCAATTTCCTTAGAGGAAATGGAAAGTTCTTCCACTTCATTATTTTGGCTAGCTTTGTGTTTCTTGTAATCCTTGAAAGCTTGTTATGTGCTCTGCACCTGTGAGTACTCCTATATTAAAGGAGGCTCATTGACTGTCCAGGGCCTATTTATTCAGGAATTGCTCTTTTAATGGTGTCCCTTGGTCTCTCTTGTTGTGTCTTTGGTTATTTTCTTTCTCTACTAATAGTGATTTCCAGGACTCTCCACCATGTTGACTTTGGCTTGTTTCTTGAGGTAGCTTTGGAAAGGAAAACAAACAGGATCAAAAGCACACAAATGCACCAACAAATCAAAGAAACAAGCAAACCAAGGAAAAACAAAACAAAAAAACTACAAAATATAATGGGTAGTCTAAAAGCATAAAACAGAAATCCCAGCTAGGAATAAAGAGCAGGATGGAGGCAGTGCTGATAGGAGAGCATATACAACGAGAAAAACTATGGGGGGGGGGTTGCGAAACAAAAACTGAACATTGACCAAGAAGAGAGACTAAAATGCTTAATTCAGCTAGAGACAAAGGAGAATATGGCAGGAGGTCAGGAGGGAAAAAAAGCACAATGCAGACAATGTTACCCAGAGAAACTATATAGTCTGATTATTTTAGAGAGAGAGAAAGGAAGTTAACCACAGAGGTGTGAATATGCATCAAGAGTATGGATTAAATATGACTGTTTAAGCAACTCTATGACCAGAATACCCAGTTCAGTGGAGGGGAGAGATAAGAATGAGATAAGGGAGAATATATCTGAATAGCAAGAATTGATCTAGAGTTAATCATGGCAATGCACCAATGCTGGTCTTGGGGAAGGGCTGTTTATTTCTTCAGCATCTATCTTAGCTCTGGGAAAAAAGCAGCCACTAAGGGCAGATGGGCATGGTATTGTGTAATCATGTCTCGCCTCTACTGTGGGTCCTAAAGGACACTCCCTGAAGCCCCACCTTGGTGGTTGTGGAGAGAAAAATGGCAGCGGCCCAATCCCTTCTTGAACCAAGCACTGCAAATCATTCTTTTGGGTCTGATCTCACTCTCCTTTGGGCGCAACCAAAGTGGACAGTGTTCTATGTCCCGCCCCCAGCCTTGCTTCCAGTTCTTACTCTGTGTGCATTAATGATATTGCCTGAAATGTAATTTCACAAGCCCAAGTCCCAGCACTTCGTAGCCAGGGATGGATTAGGGGAGCAGTTCCTCCTGATGCTGAGTCCCATATGCACCATCTATCCCAGAGGCAATTTCTGGGACCAGAGCACCACGCCCAAAGAAATCTCCACATTTAGAGACAGGAACTCTCTCCACACACACTGCAGTTAGAGATGGGATGATAGGATCCATACCGTCCTGAGTTGAGGTTTTTCCCTTCTCCAGGGACAGTTCTATGAACCATTTCAGTAGCTCTTTTTCTTCCCTTAGTCTCTCCGCAGAGGGGGCTGCCTATTCTCCAATGCCTCCGTGTCCCAGCCTGTTTTTATATTCCCCAGTCCATAATCACGCCCCTATGAGGCTGTCTTTTTAGTGGACTCTGTCTTTTTTCCTCCCAGACTCTTGCAGTTCAGCATTATTTGGCTTCAGTCCTTCTTTGTTTGAGAGATGCAGGTGGGAAGTATGGAACTCCATATTTCTCTGCCATCTTCCACAGCAGTGCCTCTTTCTTCCATTTTGAATTTATTTTTGTGTATGGTGTAAGAAAGTCATCCAGATTCATTCTTCTGCATGTTGATGACCAGTGTTCTGAAAACTTTCCTGAAGAGACTGTTATTATTCCATTAGATACTCTTACCTGCTTTGTCAGGGTTACTTGACCATACATGTGTGGATCTAATTCTGGATTCTCTATTCTATTCCATTGGTCTATGTGTCTGTTTTTTGTGCCAAAGACATACTGTCTTGGTGATTACAGCTTTGTAGCAGAGGCTAAAGTCTGGGATTGTAATGACTCCTGCTTTGGTTTTCTTTTTCAACAATACTTTAGCTACTCGGGGTCTTTGGTGGTTCCATACAAATTTTAGGATTGTTTGTTATAGCTCTGAGAAGAATGCCAGTGCAATTTTGATTGGGATCACATTGAATGTGTAGATTGATTTGGGTAGTATTGATATTTTAACAATATTTTTTTCTTCTAATCCATGAGCATGTAATATTTTTGAATTTATTTGTGTCTTCTTCAATTTCTTTCATTAGCTTTCTACAGTTTTCAGCCTACAGATCTTTCACATCTTTGGTTAGGTTTATTTCTAAGTATTTTATGGTTCTTGGTGCAATTGTAAATGGGATCAGTTTCTTGATTTTTCTTTCTCATGCTTAATTATTGGTGAATAGATATGCAACCAATTTCTGTACATTGATTTTGTAGCTTTAGACATTGTCAAATTCTTGTATCAATTCTAGAAGATTTTTGGTGGAGTCTTTCAGATTTTTCATGTAGAGTATCATATCATCTTCAAAAAGTGAATGTTTTCCTTCTTTGCCTATTTGGATCACTTTTATTTTAATTTGTTGTCTTATTGTTGATGCCAGGGCATCCACACTATATTAAAAACCAGTGGTAAGAGTCGACATTCCGGTCATGTTCCTGATCTCTGGGGGAAACTCAGTTTTTCCTTAATGAGAAAGATATTAGCAATAGGCTTTTCATGTATGTTTTTATTATGTGAACCTATGTTCTTTCTATCCTGACATTCTTGAGGTTTTTTTATTAATAAAGGATGCTGTATTTTGTCAAAGGTTTTTTCTGCATCTATTGACAAGATCATATGGCTGTTACCCTTTCTTTTATTAATGTGATGTATCACATTGATTGATTTGCAAATATTGTACCAGCCCTGTAGCCCAGGAATGAAGCTCCCTTAATCATGGTGGAATAATTCTTTAATATACTCTGGAAATAGATCTGGTAGTATATTTCTGAGAATTTTTACTTCCATGTTTATCAGAGACATTGGCCTGTAGTTTGTTTTAGTGGGGTCTCTGTCTGATTTAGGAATCAAGGAATTGCTGGTTTCATAGAATGACTCTGGAAGCTTTCCTTCCATTTCTTTTAGAACAGCTTGGGAAAAAATAGGTATTGACTCTGCTTTAAATGTCTGGTAGAGTGGCACCTGGTTAACTCAGTTGGTTAAGTGTCCGACTTCAGCTCAGGTCATGATCTCACAGTCTGAGAATTCTAGCGCTGCATCAGGCTCTTTGCTGACAGCTCAGAGCCTGGAGCCTATTTTGGATTCTGTCTCGCTCTCTCTCTCTCTGACCCTCCCCTACTCATACTCTGCTTCTCTCTGTCTCAAAAATAAATAAACATAAAATTTTTTATTGTTATTTTATAAATTTTTTAAATAGTTTATTGTCAAACTGGTTTCCACATAACACCCAGTGCTCTTCCCCACAAGTGCCCTCCTCCATTACCACCACATCATTGCCCCCTCCTCCCTCCCCCTTCAACCCTCAGTTCCTTTTCAATATTCAGTATTCAATAGTCTCTCAGGTTTTGCGTCCCTCGCTCTTCCCAACTCTCTTTCCTCGTTCCCCTCCCCATGGTCCTGCATTAGTTTTCTCCTATTCTCCTTTTAGACCTATGAGAGCAAACATATGGTATCTGTCCTCTGCCTGACTTATTTCACTTAGCATGACACCCTCGAGGTCCAAACACATTGATACAAATGGCCATATTTCATTCTTTCTCATTGCCGTGCAGTACTCCATTCTATTTATATACCACTTCTTCTTTTTTTATATAATAGTTTATGTCAAATTAGGTACCATATAACATGCAATGTTTCTCTCCACAAGTGCCGCCCTTCCATGACCATCACCCCGTTACCACCTCCCCCTCCCCCTTCAGCCCTCGGATCATTTTCAGTATTCAATAGTCTCTCGTGTTTTGTGTCCCTCTCTCTCCCCAACTCTCTTTGCCCTTACCTCCCTATGACCCTCGGTTAGGTTTCTCCTGTTAGATTTATGAGTGCAAACATGGTATCTGTCCTTCTCTGCCTGACTTATTTCACTTAGCATGACACCCTCCAGGTACATCCACTTTGCTACAAAAGGCCAGATTTCATTCTTTCTCATTGCCATATAGTGCTCCATTGTGTATATATACCACATCTTCTTTATCCATTCACCAGGTGATGGACATTTAGGCTCTTTCCATGATTTGGCTACTGTAGAACGTGCTGCTATGAACATTGGGATGCATGTGCTCCTATGCATCAGCATTTCTGTACCCTTTGTGTAAATCCCTAGCAATGCTATTGCTGAGTCATAGGGGAGATATATTGATAATTTTTTGAGGAAACTCCATACTGTTTCCAGAGTGGCTACACCAGTTTACATTCCCACCAACAGTACAGGAGGGTACCCGTCTCTCCACGCGCTCGCCAGTATCTATAGCCTCTTGATTTGTTCATTTTAGCCACTCTGACTGGTGTGAGGTGGTAACTCAGTGTGGGTTTGATTTGATGAGTAACGCTGAGCATCGTTTCATGTGCCTGTAGGCCATCTGGATGTCTTTTTTGGAGATGTCTCTGTTCAGATCTTCTGCCCATTTCTTCACTGGATTATTCATTTTACAGGTATGGAGTTTTGTGAGTTCCTTATAGAATTTGGATGCTATCCCTTTATCTGATATGCCATTTGCCATTATCTGTTCCCATTCTGTTGGTTGCCTATTAGTTTTTTTTTTTTATTGTTTCCTTTTCAGTGCAGAAACTTTTTATCTTGATGAGGTCCCAAAAGTTCATTTTTGTTCTTGATTCCCTTGCCTTTGGGGATGTGTCAAGTAGGAAATTGCTGTGACTGAGGTCAAGGAGGCTGCTTTCTGCTTTTTCCTCAAGGGTTTTTATGGTTTCCTGTCTCACATTCAGGTCCTTTATCTATTTTGAGTTTATTTTTGTGAATGGTGTAAGAAAGTGGTCTAATTTCATTCTTCTATATGTTGCTGTCCAGGTCTTCCAACACCACCTGTTGAAGAGGCTGTCTTTTTTCCATTGGATACTCTCTCCTGTTTTGTCGAAGATTTATTGGCCATACACATGTGGGTCCAGTTCTGAGCTCTCTATTCTATTCCATTGGTCCATATGTCTGTTTCTGTGCCAAAATCATACTGTCTTGATGATAACAGCTTTGTAGCAGAGGTGAAAGTCTGCGATTGTGATGCCTCCCGTTTTGGTTTTCTTCTTCGATATTACTTTGGCTCTTCAGGGTTTTTTTGTGGTTCCATACGAGTTTTAAGGTAGTTTGTGCTAGCTTTGAGAAGAATGCTGGTGCAACTTTGATGGGAATTGCATTGAACGTGTAAATTGCTTTGGGTAATAAAGTCATTTTCACAATATTTATTCTTCCAATCCATGAGCACGGAATATTTTTACATTTCTTTGTGTGTTCTTCAATTTCTATCATAAGTCTTCTATAGTTTTCAGCATACAGGTCTTTTACATCTTTGGGTAGATTTATTCCTAGGTTTTTATGGATTTTTGTGCAATTGTGAATGGGATCAGTTTTTTTTAATTTTTCTTTCTGTTGCTCATTTTTCATGTATAAGAATGCTACCAATTTCTGTATGTTGATTTTGTACCTTGCAACATTGCTGAATTCATGGATCAGTTCTAGAAAGCTTCTGGTGGAGTAGATTGGGTTTTCCACATAGAGTATCATGTCATCTGTGAAAAGTGAAAGTTTGACTTCTTCTTTGCCGTTTCTGATGCCTTTTATTTCCTTTCGTTGTCTAATTGCTGATGTTAGGACTTCCAGCACCATGTTAAACAACAGTGGTGAGAGTGGACATCCTTGTTGTGTCCCTGATTTCAGGGGGAAAGCTGTCAGTTGTTCCCCATTGAAAATAACATTAGCTGTGGGCTTTTCATAAATGGCTTTTATGATGTTCAAGTGAGTTTCTTCTATCCCGACTTACTCGAGGGTTTTTATTAAGAAGTGGTGTTGTATTTTGTTAAATGCTTTTTCTCCATCTAACCACAAGATCATATTTTTTTTCTTTCCTTTTGTTAATGTGATGTATCACATTGATGGATTTTTGAATATTGAACCAGCCTTGTAACCCGGGAATGAATCCCACTTGATCATAATGGATATGGATTCTTTTTATATGCTGTTGAATTGATTTTCTAGTATCTTGTTGAGTATTTTTGCATCTGTATTCATTAAGGATATTGGCCTATAGTTCTCTTTTTTTGTTGGGTCTCTGTCCGGCTTAGGAATCAAAATGATATGTGCTTCCTAGAATGAGTACGGAAGTCTTCTTTCCATTTCTATTTGTTGGAATAACTTGAGAAGGATCGGTGTTAACTCTGCTTTAAATGTCTGGTAGAATTCCCCTGGAAATCCATCCGGCCCTGGGCTTTTATTCGTTGGGAGATTTTTGATAACTGATTAGATTTCTTCACTGCTTTTGGGTCTGTTCAGATTTTCTATTTCTTCTTGTTTAAATTTTTGTAGTGGATGTGCATTTTGGAATTTGTCCATTTCTTCTAGATTGTCCAGTTTGTTGGCATTAAATTTATCATAGTAATCTCTGATGATTGCTTGTAATTCTGAGGGATCTGTTGTAATAGATCCATTTTCCTTCATGGTTTTGTCTATTTGAGTGTTCTCTCTTTTCTTTCTGAGGAGCTTACCTAGAGGTTTATTAATTTTGTTTAATTTTTCAAGAAAACAACTCTTGGATCATCAATCTGTTCAATTGTTTTTGTGGATTCTATCCTGTTTAATTCTGCCCTGATCTTTATTATTTCTCTTCTTTTGCTGGGTTTGGGGTGCTCTTGCTGCTCCCTTTCTAGTTTCCTTAGGTATTCTGTTAGGCTTTGGGTGTGTGGTTTTTCTAATTTGTGGAAATAGGCCTGGACTGCAATGAGCTTTCCTCTTATGACTGCTTTGCTGTGTCCCAGAGAGTTTGGATTGCTGTATATTCATTTTCATTTGTTTCCATATTTTTTAAAATTTTGTCTCTAATTGCCTGGTTCACCCAGTCATTCTACAGTAGGGTGTTTTTTAACTTCCACTTTCTTGGAGGTTTTCCAGACTTCTTCCTGTGGTTAATTTCATGTTTCATAGCATCATGATCTGAAAGTGTGCATGGTATGATAGCAACTCTTTTGTATTTATGGAGGGCTGTTTTATGACCCAGTATGTGATCAGTCTTGGACAATGTGTCATGCACACTCGAGAAGAAATTGAGTTCCCTAACTTCAGGATGCAGAGTTCTAAATTTATCTATTAATTCCATCTGTTCCAGTTAGTCGTTCAGGTCCATTGTTTCTTTAGTGATTTTCTGTCTGGTTGATCTATCCATTGTTGTAAGTGGAATATTATATCCCCCTGCAATTAGCACACTCTTATCCATAAGATTGTTTCTGTTTGTGATTAGTTGTTTTATGTATTTGGGTGCTCCCGAATTCGTCTCATAGATGCTTATAATTGTTAGGTGTTTCTGATGTAGACACCCTGTAATTACTATATACTGTCTTTCTTCATCTTTTAGTACTATCTTTACATTAAAGTCCAGTTTATCTGATATAAGTATGGGTACTCCAGCTTTCTTTTGGCATCCAGTTGCATGGTAGATGTTTCCATCCATTTACTTTAAATCTGGAGGTGTCTTCAGATCTCAGGCGAGTCTCTTGTAGACAGCAAATAGATGGATTTTGGGTTTTGATCCATTCTACTCCCGTGTATCATTTGACTGGAGCATTCAGAACATTTACACTCAGTGTTATTATTGATATATGTGGGTTTAGATTCATTGTGTTCTCTGTAGAGTGCATGTTGGAGTGATGTCTCTGGTACCTTATATTCCATGCTACATTTCCCTCATACAGTCCCTCTTAGGATATCTTGTAGGGATGGTCATGAATTCTCTCAACTTTTGTTTATTTGGGAAAACCTTTATCTTTCCTTCTATTTTGAATGACAGGCTCGCTGGGTAATGAATTCTTAGCTGCATATTTTTGCTGTTCATCACATTGAAGATTTCCTGCCATTCCTTTCTGGCCCTCCACGTTTCAGTAGATAGGTCATTAACCACTCTGATAGGTTTCCCTTTGTATTTTAAGGCCCTTTTATCCTTAGCTGCTTTCAGAATTCTCTCTTTGTCTTTATATTTTGCCAGTTTCATTATGATATGTCATGCTGAAGGTCAGTTTATGTTATGTCTTAGGGGTGTTCGGTATGTCTCTTGAATTTCAATGTCTTTCTCTTTCCCTAGATTGGGGAACTTTTCGTATATAACTTGGTCCATCACTCCTTTGGGACCTTTTTCTCTTTCTTCCTCTTTAGGAACTCCTATGATACGGATATTGTTCTGTTTGATTGTATCACTCAGGTCTCTGATTTTCCTTTGGTGCTCCTGTATCAATTTCTCTCTCTTCTTCTCGGCTTCTTCCTTTGCTATAACTGTGTCTTCTAATTCACCTATTCTCCTCTCTGCTTCTTCAATCCTTGTATTGGCAGCCTCCATCTTATTATTCACCTCATTTAGAGCCTTTTCTGACATGTCACAGCTATTTTGAAGGTTCCTAGTCTTTGTCTCAATATCTTGTTTGACAGCTTCTATGCTTTTCTCATTCCCAGCGATTAATTTTATGATAATCGTTCTAAATTCTTGTTCAGTTATGTTGGTCTTGTCTGTTTTGAGTAGTTCTGTCTCTGTGATTTCTTCCTGGAATTTCTTTAGAAGAGAGATCTTTCATTTCGTCATTTTGGCTAGCTTTCTGTCTCTTATCAGTTTTAAAAGCTCTTTCCACACTGTGCACCTGTTAGTATGGCTCTATTAAAGGAGGCTCTTTAGGTGTCCAGGTCCTGTCGTTTCAGGAGATGCTCTTTTAATGGTGTCTCTCAGTTTCACTTGTGCTTGTAGTTAATATATTTCCTTACTCAGTGATATTTGAGTCTTTCCACTCTGTGTGCTTAGGCCTGTTTTTTGAGGTAGCCCTGAAAAGGAAAACAGACAAACATACAGGGAACTCAAGCATGGAAATGCACTGACAGATATGGTAAACAAACAAACAAAATGGGAAAGGAAATAAAGGGAGCAGGAAAGAAAAGAGAGGACAGGAAACGAGAAAGCAGGAAGAAAAAAAAAAACGGTGTCACAGAGAAAGCCAGAGATAAAGGACAGCCTGAGAGCCTAAAACCTGCAGAGGATAAGATGAGAATGAGATAAGCAAAAAATATCTGGAATGTAAGGGTTGATCTAATCACAGCAGTGTTAAATGTTGGTCTTTCCCAGACTCCCAGAGGAATAGGGAGTGAAGGATGAAATATGGAAACAGAAAAGAGAAAACAAGGCAAAAAATTATGGAAGCTTAAAAATTAAGAGTAATTAGGATAGAAAAATTTAATGAAAGAACAATTTAAAAAATAGTAGGAAGAGAAGAATCCAGCTCTCCAGCAAGGATGGGCATGGTTTGATTTATGTATGTCGGGTCTCTGGGCATGGTCTCTGAGGCCCCACCTTAGTAGATACAGGGAGAAGAATGGTGGTGCCTCAAACCCCTCTAAGACTATGCTTTGCCAGCCACTCTCTTGAGTCAAACCTACCAGTGCCATGGGCAAGTCAAAAATGGAAATTTTGTCTCTCCACATGCCACGGGCTAAGGTCTCCCTTCAGTCTCTCCTCTTCCACTAGGCTCCGTACCTCCCTGGGAGTTTCACACCCAGCTTCTTGCATTGCCTCTCTTGTGCAGCATGGCCTTCTCCCATGCAGCGTAGCCAGCTCATGGGCAGCTCTCAAAATTCTGTGCCACCCTGCATGGCAGTCTTGCATATTGGCGGACCTGCACGGTTTGTCCCGCCTCTGGACCTGTGCTCTGTGTCGCTGGTGACTAAGTCCTGGTCACTCTCTTTCCAGCTTTGCCTTGAGCTAGCGCCCCCTTCCTCAGTCTCTGTTCCCCGTCTCACTCACAATCATCCATGGGGCTGATATCAATAAGGGGTCAGTGCCCACACCATTACTTCTGAAGGTTAGAATGCTGTGGCTTTTAAATCCTCTCAGTTTGATGTTTGCAGGTGTACGGAGATAACAGTGTTCCCTACTTCTCCGCCATCTCGCTGGCTCCATAATTTGGAATGCCCACTTGTTCTTGATCCATTCATCAGGTGATGGACATTTAGGCTCTTTCCATGTTTTGGCTATTGTTGACAGTGTTGTTATGAACATTGGGGTACATGTGCCCCTATGCCTCAGCACTTTTGTATCCCTTGGGTAGATCCCTAGCAGTGCTATTGCTGAGTCATAGGGGAGTTATGTTGATAGTTTATTAAGGAACTCTCCATCATGCATACTTTGGTTTGTCTCTTGGGGTAGCCCTGAATAGGAAAACAGATAGACAATGACACAGAGAGCACAGAAGGACGCAAACACACAGACAAATCAAACAAACAAATTAAAAGGGGGAAAGGAAGAACATAAAAGCGAGAGGAAAGAGAAGAAAAGAAGAGAAGAAAAAAATAAAGGGGGGCAGAGAAAACAAAGGACAATGGACAGTCTAAAAGTGTATAACCAGTCGAAGGGAGACATAAGGATGAGATAAGGCAGAATATATCTGGATGGCAAGAGAAAAAGAAAAAGAAAGAGGGAGAAAGGAAAGAGGAAAATAAAGAGTAAAAATAAAAAAAATTTTAAGTAAAAAAGGTAATAATAATACAAAAAAAGCAGCAGCTCTCCCTAGTGGATAGGCGTGTTTTGATGAAAGTAGGTCTTGGGGGCTGCTCTAGGAGGCCCGCCTTGGTGGTTGAGGAGAGTAGAATGGCAGAACCCCAATCTCTACTGGAACTAAGAGCTGAAGGCCACTCTAATGAGTCTGATCTCCTAGTGCTGCGGGCGAGCCAAGCTGTATTTTCAAGGCCCGTCTTGCTTCAAAATCCTAGTCCATGCACTTTTTTGCCACTACAGATGAGATGTACTTGCTTTGGAGGCTGGCTTCTTAACTGAGATCTCATAGGGAGAGGGAGCAGTTTATCTTGGTGCCACCCGGGATTTGCAATGCCGCTGCCAGAGGCGAGGTACCCTGCAGGAGGCGAAGTGCGGATCCTCTGCAGCTGCCGCCAACTCCAGCTGGGATGGAGTAGGGGGAGGGAGCAGTTTCTCTTGGTGCAGGCTGGATTCGCACTGCTGTTGCTGGAGGCGTGGTGTGTTGCCAGAAATGCCCCCACAGCCACAGCTGCCAACTCCCTGCCAGGATGGCGTAGGGGTGAGGGCTGTTTTTTCCTGGTGGGACCCAGGATTTCTGCTCCCCAGGTGTTATATATGGAGTGAGAACTTTTCTCTCTGTCCTGGGCTAAACGTTCTTTTTCTCTTCTCTAAAGATAGTACTATGAGCATGTTCAGTTTCTCTTTCACTTTCATTTGTCTCTCAGGGGTTCTGCATGCTTGCCCTGTGCTGGGCTGGGGCTCCCACCTCCCCTACCAGGCTGGCCCATTTTCCAATCTCCCAAGTTCGCACTCACTCACTCAGGCATCTTTGAGGTTGTCTTCTTTCTGGAGTCTGTATTTTCCTCTTCCACTCTTGCAGATGAGAGTAATGTTCTTCTCAGTTCTATAGATGTGGCAGACGAAGTTTACAGAGCTCCCTTCCTCTCCGCCATCTTGGCTCCTTCAGAACCAATTTCTAACATGATCCACGGTTGCAGGACTTTCTCCGGCCTGAGGCCTGCTGTCTTGTACAAGCACCTGGGGCATATGGGAGCCAGCCCTAGGCTCCATAGGTAGCTCAGAGGCACAGCTGGAAAGAGCATTCCTCGCCCTTGAGTACTGTGGGAAGAAGGAATATAGCCATAGCCACTCCAAGAACAAAAGGCCCTGCAGGTGACTGCCAGCCAGAGGCCCTTTGTCAGGGTGCATGAAGTGGAATCCTTTAGGACATTAGGGTTTGAACTTCAGCCAAACTCATGGGAAGCATGGGAGGTTGTGTAGTGGGACAAACCAGCCTGCCTGTGCTGATGGGACACTGTGAGGACAGCATGAACAGAATGGTCTGGGACACCCATCCAGGGAGGAGAGACTAGGGTGTCGCCATTTTTTCCCATCACAAACAAAGTGGGGCTTCAGGGAATAGGACAGTGGGCTCACAGTGGAGGTGGGACCCATTTACACCAAATCCCACCCCTCTGTGCTGGTAACTGCATATTTACCGGAGCAAGATTGACAGTGACTGAAACCAGATGCTCCCTCCTCCAGACCAGCACAGCCACTCATTCCAAGGCACCATTCAATATTGGTCCAGTGTTTTTGCATTTTCTGATTTGATTCTTGGTCAATACTTATTTTATATACATATATACACACATATATATATGTATATATATATATATATATATACATATATATATATGCAGACATATGTGTGTATATATATGTGTGTGTGTGTGTATATATATATAATTTTTTTCTTTTCTTCCTATTACTTCCCTTCTCTATTCTGGTTGTTGGTTTGTTTAAGGAGACATTTTTAATCTGTTCTTTTTAAAACTCTTCTGTATCTCCTTTATTTTCCTCTTTCTCTCTCTCTCTCTCTCTCCTCTCTCTGGATTAAGCTGTATAATTTCTCTGATTCTCCACCTGGCATTTTTTTTCTTTTCTTTTTCACTACCCCTGTCATTTCTCTGTTTATATGAGATATGTTTTCTTCTACCACCACTCTTTTTTAAATTTTCTCCAGAGTTACTTCAAAGCACACCTGGTGAAAGGTCCAATCCACTACTACAAGTCCGAAGATAAAGCAACCAGAGTCACAAGAACAGAGAGAATATGACACACGTCAAAAACACCTCCTGAAAGGCCAGGTTCTGGAGAGTGTATGACTCTTTTAAATTTTATTATTTATTTATTTATAAGCAGAAAAGAACTTATTATAGGCCATTAACTCACTTACAAGAATGTGTCGTAGGGTCCGAGAAACAAAATTGAATGCTATGCATGTAGTAGCAAATAAGTCATGGGATACTTCCAATGGAAACCTTGATGCTGCTAGCACTTGCCACTCAGGATCTAGGGGTCAGAGAATACACCCAGAACCACCAGCAGAAGAATGACATACCCTGCCAGTGAGTTTGAAGGAGGACTTTACAGCTGTGGTCTCATGGATCTCAATTCTGATTTCCAGTTGAGCCTTTGTGGAACTCTATCTGCAAAGATATCTTGGAAATACTATCTTGTTTTCCAGTCTCTAGATCAGGGTTCCTAACTTCGACATTATAGACATTTTAGGCCAGTACTTTGTTGGGGGAGAGAGAATGTCCTGTACATTGTAGTGTGTCTAGCAACATCTCTGGCCTTTATCCACTGGATGCCAATAGCACTGGCCTGCATATCCTCACTCTTCTTCAGGTTCTGATAGTAAATAACATTTCTTGTTATTGTCAAATGTCTCCCTGGGAAGTGGTCGAATCACCCTCTGTTGATAATACCCCCACTGGGATTATAAAGACATGATAGAGAGGAGTAGGAATGGGGCTAATTACTGCCACAACACAGATTAAAAGATATTCCACGAGATCTCAAGGTTCAGTGACACAAATAAAAATATTTTAGGTATACTCATACCTATTCTGAAAGTGGAATGAAAAAATCCAACTAGGCTGTGGTGAATGAGAAAGAGGTAAACCCGAGGCCATTTTCCCCCCAATGATATTGACAATTAGAGTTTGGAATAAGAAAAGCTCTTTGAATGTGGTTGCCAACAGATAAAACTCACTTTACAGCCCACTTGCTTGAGGTTCTGGCAATTTGGCAGGATGGTTCTTACTGTGCCAGTGGGTGAGTGCAGAGTGCCATCAGACTGTCTGCATTTCTCACCATGGGACTATCTTGAAAACCTTAATATGACTCTATAAATTCAATATTAATATCAGTGTTATCTGATAATTCTTTGCAATCTTTTCTTTCGTTCTTTCTTTTTGTTTATTGTCAAGTTGGTTTCCATATAACACCCAGTACTCATTCCAACAAGTGCCCTCCTTCATGCCCATCAGCTCTTTCCCCTCTCCCCCACCCCCATCAAATCTCAGTTTGTTCTCAGAATTTGTGAGTCTCTTATGTGTTGCCTCCTTCCCTTTCCTTATCTATTATTTCCCCTTCACCTTCTCCATGGAACTCTGTTAAGTCTCTTCTATTTCACATATGAGTGAAAACATATGGTATCCGTCCTTCTCTGCCTGATTTATTTCGCTTAGCATAACACCCTCCAGATCCATTGAAGTTGCTTCAAATGGCCAGATTTCATTCTTTCTCATTGCCATGTAGCCATTGTATATATAAACTGCATATATTCTTGATCCATTCATTAGTTTATGGACATTTAGGCTCTTTCCATGATTTGGCTATTGTTGAAAGTGCTGCTATAAACATTGGGGTGCATGTGCTCTTATGCAGCAGCACTCCTGTATCCCTTGGGTAAATTCCTAGCTGTGCTGTTTCTGGGTCATAAAGAAGTTCTATTAATTTTTTGAGGAACCACCACACTGTTTTCAAGAGTGGCTGCACCAATTTATGCTCCCACCCACAGTGAAAAAGAGTGTCCATTTCTCCACATCCTCACTAGCATCTAAACTGTCCTGATTTATTCATTTTCACCACTCTGATTGGGTTAAGGTGGTATCTCAGGGTGCTTTTGATTTGTATTTCCCTGAGGATGAGTGACACTGAGCAATGTTCCATGTGTCTGTTGGCCATCTGAATGTGCTCTTTGGAGAAGTGTCTGTTCATGTCTTCTGCCCATGTCTTCACTTGATTATTTGTGTGGGTGTGGAGTTTGGTGAATTCCTTATAGATTTTGGATACTAGCCCTTTATCTTATGTCATTTGCAACTATGTTCGCCCATTCTGTCGGTTGCCTATTAGTTTTGTTGATTGTTTCCTTTGCAGTGCAGAAGCTTTTTACCTTGATGAGGTCCCAATAGTTCATTTTTTCTCTTGAATCCCTTCCCTTTGGAGATGTGTTGGGTAAGAAATTCCTGTGGTTGAGGTCAAGTAACTTGTTTCCTGTATTCTCCTCTAGGGATTTTTCTGGTTGCCTTTCTGACATAAAGGTCCTATATCCATTTTGAGTTTATTTTTGTGGATGGTGTAAGGAGGTGGTTCAGTTTCATTATTTTTCATGTTGCTGTCCAGTTCTCCCAGCACTATCTGTTAAAGATTCTGTCTTTTTTCCATTGGAACCTTTTTCCTGCTTTGTCAAAGGTCGATTGGCCATACACTTGTGGGACCAATCCTGGGTTCTCTGTTCTATTCCATTTGTCTATGTGTCTATTTTTTGCCAATACTGTACTTTTTTTATGACTACAGCTTTGTAGTAGAGGATAAAATCTGGGATTCCTATGCATCCCATTTTGGTTTTGTTCTTCAATATTACTTTGGCTATTTGGGGTCTTTTGTGGTCCCAACAAATTATAGGATACTTTGTCCTAGCTTGGAGAGGAATGGTGGTGGTATTTTGATTGGGACTGCATTGAATGTGTAGAGTACTTTGGGTAGTAATGACATTTTAACAATATTTATTCTTCCGATCCATGAGCATGGAATGTTTTTCCATTTCTTTGTGTTCTTAATTTACTTCATAAGTTTTCTATACTTTATATAATACATATCTTTTACATTTTGGTTAGGTTTACTCCTAGGTATTTGATGGGTTTTTTTCTGGGTGCAATTGTGAATGGGTACAGTTTCTTGATTACTCTTTCTGTTGCTTCATTATTGTTGTATAAAAATGCAACAGATTTCTGTACATTAATATTGTACCTTGCAATTTTGCTGCATCCATGGAGCAGATCTAGAAGGCTTCTGGTAGAATTTGTGGCTTGACCATGTAAAGTATCATGTATTCTGCAAAAAGAAAAAGTTTGACTTCATGTTTGCCACTTCTGATGCCTTTTATTTCCTTTTGTTGTCTGATTGCTGATGCTAGGATTCCAGCACTATGTTAAACAACAGTGGTGAGAGTGGACACCCCTGTCATGTTCCTGATCTCAGGGGGAAAGCTCTCAGTGTTTCCCCACTGAGGATGATATAGGCTGTGGGCTTTTCATAAATGGCTTTTATGATGTTTAAGAAAATTCCTTTATCCCGACTTTCTTGAGGATCTTTATAAGAAAGGATGCAGTATTTTGTCAAATGCTTTTTCTGCATCTATCGACAGGATGGTATTTTTTTTCCCTTTTGTTAATATGATGTATCACATTGATGGATTTGCAAATATTGAACCAGCCCTGTGACCTAGGAATGAACCCCACTTGATCACAGTGGATAATTCTTTTATCTTGTTGAATTCATCCAGGATATTGGCCTGTAGTGCTTTTTTGGCTGGGTCTCTGTGTGGTTTGGGAATCTAAGTGATGTTGGCTTCGTAGAATGAGTCTGGAAGTTTTCATTCCATTTCCATTTTGTGGAATAGCTTGAGAGCAATGGATATTAACTCTGATTTAATAGTCTCGTAGGATTCCCCATGGAAGCCTAATGTCCCAGGGCTCTTGTTAGTTTGAAGATTTTTGATAATTGATTCAATTTCTTTACTAGTTATGGGTCTGTTCAGATTTTCTATCTCTTCTCATTTGAATTTTGGTAGTGCATGTGTGTTTGGAATTTGTCCATTTCTTCTAGGTTGTCCAGTTTGTTGGCATATAATTTTTTATAGTATTCCCTGATGATTGCTTGTATTTCTGAGGGATTGTTTGTAACAGATCCATTTTCATTCATGATTTTGTCTATTTGGGTGTTCTCTCTTTCCTTTCTGAGGAGCCTAGCTAGAGGTTTATCAATTTTATTTTTTCAAAAATCCAACTCTTGGTTTCATTGATCTGTTAAACTTTTTTTTTCCGATTCTCCGTTGTTTATTTCTGCCCTGATCTTTATAGTTTCTTTTCTTCTGCTGGTTTTGGGGTGTTCTTGCCTCTCTCCTTCTAGTTCCTTTAGGTGTGCTGGTAGATTTTGTATTTGCACTCTTTCTCGTTTTTTGTAATAGGACTGGATTGCAATGTACTTTCCTCTTAGGACTGCCATTGCTGCACCCCAGAGTTTGGATTGTTGTATTATATATATATATATAATGTATGTGTGTGTGTGTGTATACACACATATATCATATATATATTTATATACATATAGATATATCATATATACATATATATCATATATACATATAGATATACATATATATAACGTTTTCATTTGTTTCCATGTATTTTTTAACTTCTTCTCTAATTGTCTGATTGGGTCATTCGTTCTTTAGTAGGGTGTTCTTTCACCTCCATGTTTTTGGAGGTTTTCCAGACTTTTTCCTGTGATTAATATCAAGTTTCATAGCATTGTGATCTGAAAGTATGGATAGTATGATATAAATTCTTTTATACTTATTGAGGACTGCTTCATGACTCAGTATGTGATCTATCTTGGAGAATGTGCCATGTGTACTTGAGAAGATAGTTAATTCCATACCTTCAGGATGTAGAGTTCTAAATAGATCTGTCAAATACATCTGTTCCAATGTGTCATTCAGGTCCATTGTTTCTTTAGTGATTTTCTGTCCAGTTGATCTATCCATTACTGCCAGTGGAGTATTAATGTCCCCTGCTATTAGCACATTCTTATCAATAAGATTGCTTATGTTTGTGATTAATTGTTTTATGTATTTTTGTGGATCCAAATTCTGTGCAAAGATATTTATAATTGTTAGTTCTACCTGATGGAGAGACTCTGTAATTATTATATAATGTCCTTCTTCATCTCTTCTTACTGCTTTTACTTTAAAGTCCAGTTTGTCTGATATAAGTATGGCTACTCCAGCTTTCTTTGACTACCAGTCACATGATAGATATTTCCCCACCCCCTTACTTTCAATCTGAAGGTGTACTCAGGTCTAAAATAAGACTGTTGTAGACAGTAAATAGATGGATTCTGTGTTTTTTTTATCCATTCTGATACCCTATATCTTTTGATTGAAGCATTTAGTCCGTTTATGTTAAGTTTTATTATTGAAATATATGGGTTTAGAGTCATTGTGTTCTCTGTAGGATTCATGCTTGTAGTGGTGTCTCCTGTATCTTGTGTTCCTTGCAGCATTTCCCTCATCAAGTCACTCTTAGGATTTCTTGTAGTGCTAGTTTGGTGGTGCTGAATTCTCTCGAAATTTTTGTTTGGGAAAACCTTTCTCTCTCCTTCTATTATGAATGACAGGTTTGCTGGATAAAGGATTCTTGGTTGCATATTTTGTCTGTTCATCACATTGAAGATTTCCTACCATTCCTTTCTGGCTGCCATGTTTTAGTTGATAGGTGTGTAACTACTCTGATAGGTTTCCCTTTGTATGCTAGGGCCCTTTTATCCCTAGCTGCTTTCAGAATTCTCTCTTTGTCTTTATATTTTGCCATTTCACTATAATATGTCATGTAGAAGTTCAATTCAAGTTACATCGGAGGGGAATTCTCTGTGCCTCTTGGATTTCAATGTCTGTTTCCTTCCCCAGATTGGGGACGTTTTCAGCAATAATTTGTTCAAGTACCCCTTCAACACCTTTCTATCTCTCTTCTTCTTCTGGAATTCCTATGCTATGGATGTTGTTCTGTTTTATTGTATCGCTCACTTCTCGAATTCTCCTTTTATGTCCTGGATCAAGTTCTCTGTTTCTCAGCTTCCTTTTTTCTATATTTGTGTCTTCTGATTCACCTATGCTCCTCTCTGCCTCTTCAATCCATGCCTTGGCCACCTCGATTTTATTATGTACCTCATTTATAGCATTTTTAAAATTCATTGCCACTATTTTTAAGGTCCCTAGTCTTTGTAGCAATAGCTTTTCTGATGTCTTCCATTCCTTTTTGAGCCCAGCAATTAATTTTATGACTATTATTCTAAATGTTTGGTCAATTATCTTGCTTATATATGTTTTGACCAATTCTTTATTGGTCACTTCTTTCTGGAATTTCCTTAGGGAAGAGTTTTTCCACTTCATCATTTTAGCTAACTTTCTGTCTCATATTAGTTTTGGCAGCTTGTTATGTGCTCTGTTCCTTAAGGTACTGCTATATTAAAAAAAGGCTCATTGAGGGTCCAAGGCCTGTCCATTCAGGAAGTGTTCTTTTAATGGTGTCTCTTGGTCTCTCTTGTTGAGACTTTGGTTATTTTATTTTCCTACTTGTAGTGATATTTGGGACTCCTCACCTTTTGTACTTTGGCTTGTTTCTTGTGGGAGCCTTGGAAAGGAAAACAAACAAGTAGGGAACAAAAGCATGCAAACAGACAAACAAGTAAACTGAAAGGAAATAAATAAACAGATAAATAAATAACAAAATAAAAATAAAGTAAAATAAAAAATTAAATAAAAGAAAATAGTAAAAAAAAAACAAAACAAACAGATAAAACAAAACAATAACAAAAAAAGGAAGAGTCTACAAGCATAAAACCTGATATCCCATCTACAAATAAGGAGCAGGGTGCTAATGGATCATATACAAAGATTGAAATGACAGGAGTGGGGAGAAAGAGAAGTATAACATTGAGCAGACTGAGAGACTAAAAGGCTTTATTCAGAAAAAGAAAAAGGAGAACATGACAGAAGGTAAGGAGAAAAGAACAGAAAGAAAAGAAAAAGAAAAATACTGTAAAACAAAACCCAAAGATAATGTTACCCAGAAAAACTATATTTTTTGGTTGTTTGAGAGAGGGGGGGGGAAGGTAATGATGGAGATAGAACATGCATCAAGCAAATGGATTATATATACCTGTTTAAGCAATCTATAACCAGAATACCCGGCCAGAGGAGGGGAGAGATAAGGACAAGGTAAGGGAGAATATATCTGAATAGCAAGAATTGATCTAGAGTCAATCACGACAATCAGTCCGTGTTTATCTTGAGAGTGGGGCTGTTTCTGTACCCAGGCTCAGGTCACCAAGTAGCTTTGCAGTGCAAATGGGTGTGGTTTGCTGTAGGTGGACCTCACCTCTACTGTGGGTCCCTTGCCTGCCTTAGGGGCTGTGGGGAGAAAAATGGTGACCCCCAGCCTCTTCTCAAATCAGGCATTGCAAAACACTCTTTTGGGTCTGATCTCACTGTGCCATGGGCATAGCCAAGGTGGGCCATGTTTTATTTCCCACTCTCAGCCTTGTTTTCAGATCTTACTCTGTTTGCATTAATAATACCGCCTGGAATGTAATACCATAAGCCCAGGCCCTTCCTACAGGGGGATCGAGTATGGGACTAGTGACTCCTGGATTCAACAGTGACTGCGATCCCCTAGAACCCGGCCCAAAGAAGGCTCCAAAGCTAGAGACAGAATCTTTCTCCGAAAGTCCTGCAGCTAGAGATGGGATGATATGATTCCTTTCTGTCAGCGGCAGCACTTTTTCTCCCTCCAGGGACTGTTCTAAGATTCCTCAGATGCTTTTTTCTTCTTTTTGTCTCTCTGCAGAGAGGGCTCCCTCCCCTTTGTGACTCTGCGTCTGGGCTTGTTTTTGTCTTCCCCAGTTCGTAATCATGCACCTATGAGGCTGTCTTCTTAGTGGACTCCATTTCTTTTCCTCCCAGACTCCTGCAGTTCAGAGTCTTTTAGCTTCCGCACTTCTTTGTTTGAAAGATGCAGGTGGGAAGTACGGAACTTCCTACTTCCCCGCCATCTTGCAGCTGACCCACTTCCACACTTTTTTAATATAGTAGTGCTCACAGGTGCAGGACACATAACAACCTATTAAAACACATAAAAGAAAGAAAATTAGTCAAAATATGAAATGGAAAAATTCTTCTCCAAAGAAATTCCAGGAAGAAATAACACATATAAACAATATATATTATCAAGAATTTAGAATAGTCATTAGAATAATAGCTGGGTTTGAAAAAAGCATAGATGGAAGCAAAGAATCTATTGCTGCAGAAATCAAGTTGCTAAGAAATAGTCACAATGAATTAAGAAATGCTGCAAATGAGGTGTGAAATAAACTAGGAGCAGTGACTGCATGGATGGAGGAAGCAGTTGGGAGAATAAGTTAATTAGAAGATAAAATTATGGGAAATGATGAAGCCAAGAAAAAGATAAGAAAATACCAGACCATGAAGGGAGAATTAGAGAACTAAGTGATTCAATGAAAGGTAATAATATCCATATCATAGAGGTTCCACTAGAAGAAGAGAGAGAGAGAAAGGGACAGGTTTACATTAACAAATTACAGCTGAGAACTTCCCTAATCTAGGGAAGGAAGCAGAAATCCAAGTCCAGAAGGTGTAGAAAACTCCCTTCAGAATCAACAAGAATAAGTCTTCACCATTGCAATATCATAGTGAAATTGGCAAAATACAAAGATACAGAGAGAATTCTGAAAGCAGCTAGGGAAAAGATGGGCCTTAAATTATAAGAGTAGATACATAAGGGTAGTAGCAGACCTGCTCACTGAATCTTGGCAAGCCAGAAGGGAGTGGAGAGAATTTTTAAATGTGCTGAATAAGAAAAATATGCAACCAAACATCCTTTATCCAGTAAGGCTGTCATTAAGAATATAAAAAGAGATAAAGGATTTCCCAAACAATCACTGTATTGATTCATGACCACTAAACCAGCCTTGCTAGATATCCAATGGGTGACTCTGAAAAGAACGCTGCAAAGACTACAAAAGACCAGAGAATCACCACAAGCAAGAGACCAACAGCAAACTCAATGACACTAAATCCATATGTTTCAATAATACCTCTGCATGTAAATGAACCAAATGCACCAATAAAAAGACATTGGGTTTCAGAATTGATTTAAAACCAAGATCCATCTATATTATGTCCACAAGAGAATCATTTCAGACCTGAGGACACCTTCAGATTGAAAGTGAGGGGATGGAGAATCATCTATCATGCTACTGGAAGTCAAAAGAAAGCTAGAGTGGCCATACTTACGTAAGACAAGCCAGATTTTAAACTAAAGACTAAAATAAGAGATGAAGAAGGAAGTTATATCATAATTACAGGGTCTATCTATCAATAAGGGCTAACAATTATAAATCTTTATGACTCCAACATGAATTTCAAAATCATAAATCATTCAAAACATAAGCAATATTATTGAGAAGAATAAGGTAATTACTTTGTATTACCCTGATGATGAGTGATGCTGAGCATCGATTCATGTGTCTTTTGGCCATCTGGATGTCTCCCTCAGAGAGGTGTCTATTCATGTCTTCTGAACATTTCTTCACAGGATTTATTTTTTGGGTGTGGAGTTTGGTGAGTTCCTTGTAGAATTTGGATACTAGTCCTTTATCTTATATGTCATTTGCAACTATCTTTTCCCATTCTTTAGGTTGCCTATTAGTTTTGTTGATTGCTTCCTTGCACGGCAGAAGGTTTTTATCTTGATGAGGTTGCAATAGTTTATTTTGGTACTTGATTCCCTTGCCTCTGGGGATGTGTCGAGTAGGAAATTGTTGCAGTTGAGGTCAAGGAGGCTGTTTGGTACTTTCTCCTCCAGGGTTTTGGTGGTTTCCTGTCTCACATTCAGGTCCTTCACCATTTTGAGTTGATTTTTGTGTATGATGTAGGAAAGTGGTCGAGTTTCATTCTTTTGCACGTTTCTGTCCAGTTCTCCCAGCACCATCTGTTAAAGAGGTTGTCTTTTTTCCAATGGATACTCTTACCTGCTTTGTCAAAGATTAATGGGTCATACATTTTTGGGTCCAGTTCTGGGTTCATTATTCTATTCTATTGGTCTATGTGCCTGTTTTTGTGCCAAAACCATACTGTCTTGATGATGACAGCTTTGTAGTAAAGGATAAAGTCTGGAATTGTGATGCCTCCTGTTTTGCTTTTCTTTTTCAATATTACTTTGGCTATTCGGGGTCTTTTCTGGTTCCATACAAATTGGAGGATGGTTTGCTCTAGCTTTGAGAAGAATGCTGGTACAATTTTGATGGAGATTGCATTGAATGTGTATATTGCTTTGGGTAGTAATGACATTTTCATAATTTTTATTCTTCCAATCCTCGACCATAGAATGTTTTTCCATTTCTTGGTGACTTATTCAATTTATTTCATAAGTTTTCCATAGTTTTCATCATATAGGTCTTTTACATCCTTGGCTAGGTTTACTCCTAGGTATTTTATGTTTTTTTGTGCAATTGTGAATGGGATCCATTTCTTGATTTCTCTTTCCACTGCTTCATTACTGGTGTATAGGAATACAACAGATTTCTGTACATCGATTTTATACCCTGCAACTTTGCTTAATTAATTGATCAGTTCTGGAAGGCTTCTGGTGGAGTCAATTGGGTTTTCCATGTAGAGTATCATGTCATCTGTGAAAAGGGAAAGTTTGACTTCATCTTTGCCAATTCTGATGCTTTTATTTCCTTTTGTTGTCTGATTGCTGATGCTAGAACTTCCAACACTATGTTAAACAGCAGAGAGAGTAGACATCCGTGTTGTGTTCCTGATCTCAGGGGGGAATGCTTTCAGATTTTCCTCAATGAGGATGATATTAGCTTGGGCTTTTCATAAATGGCTTTCATGATGTTTAAGTAAGTTTCTTCTATCCTGACTTTCTCAAGGGTTTTTATTAAGAAGCGATGTTGTACGTTGTCAAATGCTTTTTCTGCATCTATCGACAGGATGGTATTTTTTTCCCTTTTGTTAATATGATGTATCACATTGATGGATTTGCGAATATCAAACTAGCCCTGTAACCTAGGAATGAATCCCACTTGATCATGATTGATATTTCTTTTTGTGTGCTGTTGAATACGAATTGCTAGTATCTTGTTGAGTATTTTTGCATCTCTGTTCATCAAGGATATTGGCCTGTAGTTCTATTTTTTGGCTGGGTCTCTGTATGATTTGGGAATCAAAGTGATGCTGGATTCGTTGAATGAGTTTGGAAGTTTTCCTTCTATTTCTATTTTTTGTAGTAGCTTGAGATGAGTGGGTAATAACTATCTTTTAAATGTCTAGTAGAATTCCGTAGAGTAAGCCATCTGGCCCTAGGCTCTTATTCTTAAGGAGATTTTTGATAACTGATTTGATTTCTTCACTGGTTATGGGTCTGTTCAGATTTTCTATTTCTTCCCAAAAACCATGCTGAGATACCACCTCATGATCGTCAGAGTGGCTAAAATGAACAAATCAGGAGACTATAGATGCAGGCGAGGATGTGGAAAAAATGGGCACCCTCCTACACTCTTGGTGAGAATGTAAACTGGTGCAGCCCCTCTTGAAAACTGTGTGGAGGCTCCTCAAAAAATTTAACAATAGAACTCCCCTATCACCCAGCAATAGCACTGCTAGGAATCTACCCAAGGGATACAGAAGTGCTGATGCATAGGGGCACATGTACCCCAATGTTCATACCAGCATGTTCAATGATAGCCAAATTATGTAAAGAGACTAAATGTCCATCACCTGATGAATATATCAAGAATATGTGGTTTATCTATACAATGGAATACTACATAGCAATGAGAAATAAGGAAATCTGGCCATTTGTAGCAACATGGATGGACCTTGAGGGTGTCATGCTAAGTGAAATAAGTGAGGCATAGAAGGGCAGATACCATATGTTTTCACTCTTAAATATAACAAGAGAAACTTAAGAGTGGACCATGGGGTGAGGACGGGGAAAAAGAGTTAGGAAGAGGAAGGGAGGCAATTACGAGAGACTCTTGTATACTGAAAACAAACTGAGGGCTGAAGGGGGAAGGGGAAAGGTGAAGGAGGTGAGGGACATGGTGGAGGGCACTTGTGGGGAAAAGCACTGGCTGTAATATGAAAACCAATATGAAAATAAACTATGAGAAGAAAAATTAAACATTAAAAAAAGAATAAGGTAATTTCAGGGAATTTTATTACTCAACTTACAGTACTGGACAGTTAATCTAGTCAGAAAATCAATAAAGAAACATGACCCTGAATGATAAAATGGACCATATGTACTTGTCAGATGTATTCAGAACTTTTCATCCAACGGCAGCAGAACACGTATTTTTCTCGAGTGCACAAAGATCATTTTTGATGACAAAGCACATAATGGGTCACAAAACAGACCTCTAGAAATATAAAATAATTAAGTTCATACCATGTATATTTTAATATTTCAATACAATGAAACTTGAAATAAACTACAGGAAAAAATTTAAAAAGCCTCCAAATTCATGGAAGTTAAATAGCATTCTACTAAAGAATGAATGGGTCAACCAGGCAATTAAAGAAGAAATTTAAAAAATATCTAGAGGCAAATGAAAATGAAACACCACAGTCCAAATCCTTGGAATGAAGCAAAGGCAGTCCTAAGATGAAGATACATTGCCATCCAAGCCTGTCTCTAGCAACAAGGAGAATTCCAAATATGAAACTTAACCTCACGCCTAAAAGAAATAAAGCAGAGCAACAAAGGAAGCCAAAGCCAGCAGAAGTGAACTAATAAAGATTAGAGCATAAATAAATAACATCGCACCCCCCAAAACAACAATAAAACTGATCAGTGGTTCTAAGAGCTGTTTTCTTTTCTTGAATTAACAAAACTGATAATCCCTAGCCAGACTTCTCAAAGAGAAAAGAGACAAACTAAATAGATAAAATCACAAATCAAAGAGAAGAGATCACAACAGACACCAAAGAAATACAAACAATTATTGGAGAATACTATGAAAAATTATATGACAACAAACTGGACAACCTGGAAGAAATGGAAAAATTCCTAGATACCCACGCATCATCAAGACTCAAACGGGAAAAAACAAAATTAATTGAATTGATCATCAAAATCCCCCCAAAAATAAGGGTCCTGGGCCAGATGGCTTCCCAGGAGAGTTTGACCAGACATTTATTTTATTTATTTTAATATAAATTAAATTTTGGGGGAGGATCCAAGATTGTGGAGAAGGGAGTTCTGTAAACTTCATTCGCCCTATCTATTGAACGAAGAAGGACATAACACTCATCTGCAAGAGTAGAAGGAGAAAATACAGACTCCAGAAAGAAGAGAACCTCAATGATGCTTGAGTGGATGAGTGCTAACTGGGGAGATTGGAAAATGAGTCAGTCCTAGAGGAGCAGGGGAGGTGGGAGCCACAGCCCAACACTGGGAAAGCGTGCAGAACCCCTGAGAGACAAAGGGAAGAGAAAGATAAACTGAACACACTAATGGTACTGTCTCTAGAGAAGAGATAAAGAACGTTTATCCCCACACAGAGAGAAAAACTCTCACTTCATATATAACCACTGGGCAGCGTGAATCCCAAACCTGGGTGGCACAAGGGAAAAGAAAACCTCCACCCCTGCATGATCCCAGCAGGGAGTCTGAGGCCACTGTCACAGTGCTGTGAGGATGCGCACCTCAGCTGCAGCTGATGGAGTGTGCACCTCATTACCACAATGCCTCTTGCCTCCGGCATGGCCGCGCGAATCTCGGGTGCCAATAGGAAAAAAATAGCCTCCACCCCTACGCAACCCTGGCAGGGAGTTGACGGCAGCAGCAGTGGCAGGGGCGAGTGCTTTGGCTGCAGCTGCAGGAGCATGCACCTCATTTCTGGGAGCACCCAGAACCTCCAGCAGGGGTAGCACAAATCGCATCCATCGCCAAGAGAAAATGCTCCCTCCCACTATGAGATCTGAGCTAGGCAACCACCTGCCAAAGTGAGTACATCTCATCTGTGGTAGCATAAAACTGCATGGACTAGGATTTTGAAGCGAGGCAGGCCTGGAAAATACAGCTTGGCTCATCCGCAGCACAAGGAGATAGGACTCATTAGACTGGCCTGCAGCACTTAGTTCCAGTGAAATTTGGGGTGCTGCCATCTACTCTTCTCAACCACCAAGGCGGGGCCTCCTAGAGCAGCCCCCAAGACCCACCTACACCAAAACACACCTATCTGCGAGGGGGAGCTGCTGCTTTTTTTTGTACTAATTTTTTATTATTATTACTTTTTTACTTAAATTTTTTTTAATTTTTACTCTTTATTTACCTTTTTCCTTTCTCCCTCTTTTTTTTTCTTTTTCTCTTGCCATCCAGATATATTCTCCCTTATCTCACCCTTAGCTCTCCCCTCGACTGGTTATACACTTTTAGACTGTCCATTATCCTTTGTAGTCTCTGTCCCCCCTTTACTTTTTCTTCTCATCTTCTCTTCTCCTTCCTCTCCATTTCTTTTCTTTTCTTCCCTTCCCCCTTTTAATTTGTTTGTTTGATTGATTTCTCTGTGCTTTTGCGTGCCATTGTGCTCTGTGTGTTTGTCGGTCTGTTTTCCTTTTCAGGGCTACCCTAAAGGACAAGTGAAAGTACGCATGATGGAAAGTCCCAAATATCGCTGAGTACGGAAACAAAATAATTAAAGGCACAACAAGAGAAACTGAGAGACACCAACAAAAGAACATTTGCGGAAATGACAGGCCCTGGACAGTCAATAAGCCTCCTTTAACAGAGCAATACTAACAGGTGCACAGTGCACAACTTCAAAGTGACAGAAAACTAGCCAAAATGATAAAACAAAAGAACTCTCCCTTTAAAAAAAGCTCCAGGAAGAAGTCACAGCCACAGAACTGCTCAAAAGAGTTCTAAACAACACAAACGAAAAAGAATTTAGAACAACTGTCATAAAATTAATCGCTGGGCTCGAAAAAAGCATCAGAGAAACTACTGATACAATGACCAGAGACTTTCAAAATAGATGTGACGAGTTAAACAAGGCTATAAATGAGGTGTATAATAAAATGGAGGCGGCCACCTCACGGATTGAAGAGGTAGAGAGAAGAATAGGTGAATCAGATGACACAGTTAAAGTAAAAGAGGAAGTCGAGAGAAAGAGAAATTGATCCAGGAGCACAAAAGGAGAATTCGAGACCCGAGTGATACAATCAAACGGAACAACACCAGTATCATAGGAATTCCTGAAGAGGAAGAAAGAGAGAGAGGTCCTGAAGGGGTACTAACCAAATGATAACTGAGAATTTCCCGAATCTGGGGAAAGAAATAGACATTCAAATTCAAGAGGCACAAAGAACCCCCTTAGGATGTAATTTAAATCAACATTTCCTATGACATATCATAGTGAAACTGGCAAAATATAATGAGAGAATGCTGAAAGCAGCTAGGGATTAAAGGGACCTAACATACAAAGGGAAACCGATCAGAGTGGTTACAGACCTATCTACTGAACTTGGCAGGCCATAAAGGAATGGCAGGAAATCTTCAATGTGATGAGCAGAAAAAATATGCAGCCAAGGATACTTTATCCAGCGAGCCTGTCATTCAGAATAGAAAGAGAGATAAAGGTTTTCCCAAATAAACAAAAAAAGAGAGAATTCATCACCATCAAACCAGTGTACAAGAATCCTAAGAGGGACTCTATGAGGTAAGTGTTGCAAAGAAAACAAGGTACCAGAGACACCACTACAAACATTAATTCTACAGAGAACACAATGAATCTAAACCCACATTTTTCAATAATAACACTGAATGTATATGAACTGAATGCTCCAACCAAATGACACAAGATAGCAGGATGAATTAAAAAAAGCAAAATCCATCTATTTGCTGTCTACAAGAGACTCATTTTAGACCTGAGGACACCTTCAGATTGAAAGTAAAGGGATGGAGAAATATCTATCATGCGACTAGACGCCAAAAGAAAGCTGGAGTATCCATACTTATATCAGACAAACTGGACGTTAAAGTAAAGGCAGTAACAAAGATGAAGAAGGACATGATATAATAATTACAGGGTCTCTCCATCAGGAAGAGCTAACAATTATAAACATCTATGCACCAAACTCGGGAGCGCCCTAATACATAAAACAATTAATCACAGACAGAAACAACCTTATTGATAAGAATGTACTAATTGCAGGGGACTTTAATACTCCACTGACAGCAATGGATAGATCAACCAGACAGAAAATCACTAAAAAACAATGGACCTGAACGATACATTGGACCAGATGGAATTGATAGATATATTTACAACTCTGCATCCTGAAGATAGGAAATTCACCTTCTTTTTGAGTGCACATGGCAGATTCTCCAAGAGAGATCACACACTGGGGCATAAAGCAGCCCTTCATAAATATAAATGAATTCAGATCATACCATTCACACTTTCATATCACAATGCTATGAAACTTGAAATTAACCACAGGACAATCTGGAAAACCTCCAAACATGTAGAGGTTAAAAACCACCCTACTAAAGAATGGTTGGGCTAATCAGGCAATTAGAGAAGAACTTTAAAAATATATGGAAACGAATGGAAATGAAAATACATTCCAAACTCTCTGGGACACAGCAAAGTCAGTCCTCAGAGGAAAGTATATTGCAATCCAGGCCTATTTCAACAAACTAGAAAAAGCACAAATTCAAAATATAATAGAGTTCCTAATGGAACTAGAAGGGGAGCAGCAAGAGCACTGTAAACCTAGCAAAACAAAAGAAATAATAAAGATCAGGGAAGAAATGAACAATATATAATCCAAAAAAACAACAGTTGAGCAGAACAATGACTCCAAGAGTTGTTTTTTTGACAAAATAAACAAAATTGATAAACCTCTAGCCTGGCTCATTAGAAAGAAAAAGGAGAGCGCCCAAATAGACAAAATCATGAATGAAAATGGATCTATTACAACCAACCCCTTAAAATACAAGCAATCATTAGATATTACTATGAAAAACTATATGCCAACAATCTGGGCAACCTAGAATAAAAGGGCAAATTCCTAAACATACATGCACTACCAATATTCAAATGAGAAGAGATTAAAAGCATGAATAGACTGTTAACAAGTGAAGAAATCCAATCTGTTATCAAAAATCTCTCAAAGAATAAGAGCCCAGGGCAGATGGTTTCCCACAGGAATTCTACAAGACATTTAAAGCAGAGCTAATACCCATTCTTCTCAAACTATTCCAAAAAATAGAAATAGAAAGAAAACTTCCAAACTCATTCAATGAAGCCAGCATCACCTTGATACCCAAACCAGACAGAGACCCAGAAATAAAAGAGAAATAGAGACCAATATCCTTAATGAATACAGATGTAAAAATACTCAACAAGATACTAGCAAATCAAATTCAACAGCATATAAAAACAACAATCCATCATGATCAAGTGGGATTCACTCTTGGGTTACAGGGCTGGTTCAATATTGACAAATCCATCAATGTGATACATCTCATTAACAAAAGAAAAGATAAAAACCATATAATCCTGTTGATAGATGCAGAAGAGGAATTTGACAAAATACAGCATCTTTTCTTAGTAAAAACCCTTGAGGAAGTCGGAATAGAAGGAACTTACTTAAAAGCCATTTATGAAAAGCCCACAGCTAATGTCATCCTAAATGGGGAAAAGCTGAGAGCTTTCCCCCTGAGATCAGGAACATGACAGGGGTGGCCACTCTCACCACTGTTGTTTAACATAGTGCTGGAATCCTAGCATCAGCAATCACACAAGAAAAAGAAATAAAAGGCATCAGAATCAGCATAGAAGAAGTCATACTTTCACTTTTCACAGATGACATGATAATCTACATGGAAAACCTGATCTACTCCACCAGAAGCCTTGCAGAACTGATCAATGAATTCAGTAATGTTGCAGGGTACAAAATCGATGTACAGAAATCTGTTGTATTCCTATATACCAATAATGAAGCAGCGGAAAGAGAAATCTAGAAACTGATTCCGTCCACAATTGCACAAAAATCCATAAAATACCTAGGAGTAAACCTAATCAAGGAAGTAAAAGACCTATATGATGAAAACTATAGAAAACTTATGAAAGAAATTGAAGAAGACACCAAGAAATGGAAACAATTTTCATGCTCATGGATCATAAGAGTAAACATTATGAAAATGTCATTATTACCCAAAGCAATCTGCACGTACAATGCAACCCCCATCAAAATTTCACCAGCATTCTACTCAAAGCTAGAACAAGTTATTCTAAAATTTGTATGAAACCAGAAAAGACCCCAAATAGCCAAAGTAATATTGAAGAAGAAAACCAAAATGGGAGGCATCACAATCCCAGACTTTCGCCTCTACTACAAAGCTGTCATCATCAAGACAATATGGTATTGGCACAAAAACAGACATATAGACCAATGGAATAGAATAGAGAATCCAGAACTGGGCCCACAAATATACGGCCAATTAATTTTTGACAAAGCAGGAAAGAGTATCCGATGGAAAAAAGACTGCCTCTTTAGCAGGTGGTGCTGGGAGAACTGGACAGCCACATGCAGAAGAATGGAACTAGACCACTTTCTTACACCATACACAAAAATTAACTCAAAATGACTGAAGGACCTGAATGTGAGACAGGAAACCATCAAAACCCTGGAGGAGAAAGTAGGAAACAGGGAATGAAAGCAAAAATGAACTATTTGGACTTCATCAAGATAAAAAGTTTCTGCAGTGCAAAGGAAACATCAAGAAAACTAATAGGCATCTGACGGAATGGGAAATGATAGTTGCAAATGACATATCAGATAAGGGGCTAATATCCAAAATCTATAAGGAACTCACCAAACTCCACACCTGAAAAATGAATAATCCAGTGATGAAATGGGCAAAAGACCCGAACAGACACTTTTCCAAAGAGAAGACATTCAGATGGCCTACAGGCACATGAAATGGTGCTCAGCATCACTCTTCATCAGGGAAATACAAATCAAAACCACACTGAGATAACACCTCACACCGGTCAGAGTGGCTAAAATGAACAAATCAAGACAGACTATAGATGCTGGCGAGGTTGTGGAGAAACGGGCACCCTCCTACACTGTTGGTGGGAATGTAAACTAGAGCAGCCGCTCTGGAAAACAATATGGAAATTCCCCAAAAAACTATCAGTAGAACACCCCTATGACCCAGCAATAGCACTGGTAGGGATCTACCCAAGGGATACAGAAGTGCTGATGCATAGAGGCACATATACCCTCATGTTCATAGCAGCACTCTCAACAATTGCCAAATCACGGAAAGAGCCTAAATGTCCATCACCTGATGAATGGATCAAGAAGATGTGGTATATATATACAATGGAGTATTACATGACAATGAGAAAGAATGAAATATGTTCATCTGTAGCAAAGTGGGTGGACCTCAAGGGTGTCAAACTAAGCAAAATATGTCAGGCAGAGGACAGATACCATATGTTTGCACTAATAGGTCTAACAGGAGAAACCTAACGTAGGACCATGGGAGGGGAAGTGGGAAATAGTGTTGGGGAGAGAGAGAGAGATGTAAAACCTGAGAGACTATTGAATACTGAAAATAAATTGAGGTCTGAAGTGGTAGGGTAAAGGTGGAATGGGGTCATGGTAATGGAGGAGGGCACTTGTGGAGAAGAACACTGGGTGTTATATGGAAACCAATTTGACAATAAACTATTTTTAAAAATTTGTTCTTTCTCCGTTTTACCTGTTCCCTGCTCCATGGTCCAAAGAGGGTTTTCTCTTGTACAAACAAAATCTTACACTTCCATAGCCTCTCTTTCTCTTCATTTTGTCTCTCCACAAAAGGGGAACCCTCCCCTCCATGCCTATGCCACCTGTTTTATCTCTCCCAACTTGTAAATTATGTACCTATGGACACCAAGTTGTTCCCATGTGGCACTGGATTTGTTTCCATCACTGTGTAGCCTGGATTCCTGGAATTCCAAGTGTTCTGGCTTCAATACTGACATGTTTGGGAGATGAGGAAACTTTGGTGCCCCCTAGTTCTCCATATCGACCTCTGTGTCTGTTCCTATATGCTAGCTCTCTCTTCTGCTCTTTAAAGCAGTGACTTTATGAATAAGCAGTGTTTTAATGCCTTGCAGTGAAGTGTCCCTCATTCCTAAGGAGCTGGTACTTCAGAGGAGTCTCCTATGCTTGTTTCTTAAATCATGCTAGTGTTTCTGAGTATCTTTCCATTTCTGTCCAGACATTTTACTGACTTTGTTATTTTGGGCTGTGCTTATTCTCTGTGGTGCTAATGAGACCCAAGAGATGTTTAACCTATCCTCATTTTTATTTTTGCTGTTCAGATTTGGTGTTTTGCATTACTCAACCTTTAATATCGCCCATCCATTTTGCATCCTGTAATCTGTTGATTCACTCTGCTGTATTTTTCACCTCAGTTATTGTATTTTACAACTTTATTGAATTCTGTGTTATATTTCCTGTGTCTTTGAAGTTCTCAGTAAGGTCATTCAGTCTTGTCTCCACTTCAGTATCTTTTTAACCTTTACTTTAAACGCCTTATCAGGCATAGTGCTTATCTCTGTTTCATTTAGTTATTTAGTTATTTTTATGAAGGTTTTTTGTTTTTTTATTTAGACATATTCCTGTCTCCTCATTTTAACTTTGTTTCTATGAATTAGGTAGAACAGGTAATTCTCATAAACTGGAAAGAATAAATATGTCTAGTTTCCCCCTGTGTACACTGTGTGCTTGATGGTTTTCGTTGGCTTGATGAATCTGTGGATGTCAGGGAATGAGGATTCCAAGGCACTCTGTCCAGGGCTACCCCCATGGGATGGCCTGAGATGAGGTGAGTATGGGCAGAAGTGGTCTTGGGGCTCTTTGAAGAGTTGGAGCTATGGTTTGACATCTGAAGGTAATATGGTTGCAAGCTGGAGGGATCCTGGGGCTCTCCTGCAGAGAGTGCCTTGAATGTACAGCTGAAGCTGAAGTAGGTATCAGCGGGAGTTCTAGGACAGGAGTCACTCTGACACCTGGCTAGAACTGAGGACTACATGCTTTGCACCAGTGGCAGCCTGGTGTGTTGGGAGGAGCTAAGAGGGAAACAGGTTGGGGTGCTTCAGTGTGTGTTATACAGAGGTGCCCTGATACAGTATTTAGAGCTAAGGCTGGGCACAGGAAGGGAGTTCCTGGGATTCTTTGTACAAGGGTCATTTTGGTGGATCAGCTAATTGCTGAGGAGGGCATGTGCCAGAGGTTCCTATGACATCCTATTCAAGGAGTGTCTTGGAAAGTCATTTGGAGCCTAAGCAAATTCAGGCCGGGGTTTCCAAGTCCTCTGCACTGCAGGTGACCTGGAAAGTCATGTGGAGCTGAAGTGGTGTGAGTCTAGAGTGTTCTGGGTTGCTTTGTGTCTGTGGGCGTGGATTTCTTTGCCATTTCTTTGTGTCCTCCTAATTATATTTCATAAGTATTCTATAGTTTTCAGAGTACATATCTTTTACCTCTTTAGTCAGGTTTATTCCTATATATCTTATGGGTTTGGGTGCAATTGTAAATGGTATTGACTGATTTTTTTTCTTCTGCTCCATTATTGGTAGATAAAAATGAAACAGATTTTTGCACATTGATTTTATATGCTGCAACTTTGCTGAATTTATATAATCTAACAATTTTTTGTGTGGAGTCTTCCAGGTTTTCTACATAGTCACCTGCAAAACAGAAAGTTTGACTTCTCTCCTACCTATTTGTATGCTCTGTATTTCTTTTTGTTGTCTTATTGCTGAGGCTAAGACTCCCAGTAGAAATGGTGAGAGTGGGCATCCTTTTCTTCTTCCTGACCATTGGGGAAAGGCTCAAGTTTTCCTCATTGAGGATGACATTATCTGTGGGACTTTCATATTATGACCTTCATGATGTTCAGGTATGTTCCATATATTCCCTACTATGCGGAGGGTTTTTACCAAGAATGGATGCTGTATTTTGTCAAATTCTTTTTCTATATCTATCCACATGATCATATGGCTCTTATTCTTTCTTTTCTTCATGTGGTGTATCATGTTGATTGATGAGAATATTTGCATCCATGTAATTAGAGATATTGGTATGGTGGGGTGTTTGATTTTGTAATCAAAGTAATGCTGGCTTCATAGAATGCATTTGGAAGGTTTCCTTCCATTTCCATTTTTTTGGACCAATTTGAGAAGACTAGGTATTAACTCATTTTTAAGGGTCTGATGTAATGCCCCTTGGAAGCCTTCTGGCCCAGGATTCTTGTTTATGGGAAGATTTTTGATTGCTGATTCAATTTCTTTGCTGTTTATGCCCTGTTAAAACTTTCAATTTCTTTCTGTTTCTGGTTTCATAGTTTGTGAGTTTCTAAAGATTTGTTCATTTCTTCCAGATTGTCCATATTGTTCACATACAATTTTTCATAGTATTCTCTTAAAATGGTTTGTTTCTGTGGTTTTGTTTAAATGTCTCCTTTTCCATTAGTGATTTTATATATTTGTGTCCTTTCTCTTTTCTTTTTGATAATCTGGCTAGGGGGTTATCAATTTTGTTAATTCATTTAAGGAACCAGGTCTTAGTTTTGTTAATCTGTTCTACTGTTTTTTGTTTATCTCCAAATCAATTATTTATGCTCTATTCCTTATTATTTCCCTTCTTCTGCTGTGTTTACACTTTGTTATTCCTTTTCTAGCTCCTTTAGGTGTAAGGTTAGGTTGTGTATTTGAGACCTTTCTTACTTTTTGAGATAGGCCTGAACTTCAATACATTTACCACTTAGGACTCCCCTTGCTCCATTCCCAAATGGTTTGGAACTGTTGTAATTTCATCCTTTTTTGCTTCCATGTATTTCTTAAACTTTTCTTCTTTAATTTCCTGGTTGATCCATTCATTCTTTTGTAAGATGTTCTGTAACTTCCAAGTATTTGAGAGCTTTCCAATTTTTTTTCTTGTGGTTGACTTCAAGCTTCATAGTGTTGTGATCCAAAAATATGCATGGTATGATCTTAAAATTTTTATATTGTTTGAGGGCTGATTTGTGACTCAGTGTGTGACCTATTGTGAAGAATGTACCATGTGCACTTGAGAAGAATGTTTATTCTGCTGCTTTAGGATGAAATGTTCTGAATATATCTGTTAAGTCCATATAGTCCAATGTGTCATTCAAAGTCTTTGTTTCCCTTTTGATTTTCTGCTAATATTATATGTCCACTGCTGTAAGTGAGGTTTTCAATTCCCCTAGTATTATTGTATTATTATCAATGACTTTCTTATGTTTATTAGTTGATTAGTATATTTATGTGCTTCGAGCTAGGGACATAAATATTTAAAATTGTTAGATCTTCTAGATGGATAGACCACTTAATTATGATATAATTCCCTTCTTCATCTCTTCATACAGTCTTTCTTAAAGTCTAGTTTGTCTGCTCTTAATATGGCTACTCTGGCTTTCTTATGACCTCCATTAGCATGACAGATATTTTTTAAACCTTTAATTTTCCATCTATGGGTGTCTTTAGGTCTAAAATGAGTCTCTTCTGGCAGCATATAAATGGATCTTGTTTTTTTTTATCCATCCTACTACTCTATATCTTTTCACTGGAGCATTTAGTCCATTTTCATTCAAAATGACTTAGAATATATGAATAACTGCCAATTTGTTGCCTTTAGTGTTGCTTTTTCTGGTGATGTTCTCTGGTCCTTTCTAATTGTTGTTGTTGTTGTTGTTGTTGTTGTTGTTGTTGCTTTTGGTTTTTGGTTTTTGTTTCCCTTTTTTTCTCTCCTCAAAGGGTTCCCCTTAAAATTTCTTGCAGCATTGGTGTCATGGTCATGAACTTCTTTAGTTTTTGTTTGTCTGGGAAAATCATGGACTGTGATATCATGACCTGAGCTGAGATCAAGAATCAGTTGCTCAACGAACTGAGCCACCCAGGTGCCCCTAGTGTGTTTTGTTTTAATTTTTCCTATTTGCATCTTCCTCTCTCTATCTCTGCAATTTCCATTAAAACCAATAGTCTCACAATTATTCCTTGAAGACCAGCAGCCTAACACTTATCTGAGGGATGGAATGGGTTTAAACTTCCCTGAAAGCCCTAATCATAAAGGATCATTATTATTTGTCCTGTCTATAAGTTTCCTTGAAACTCCCACTTTAAGGATTGCTTTTATTTGATCCGACTCAGGCCTTGATTACTGAAAATGACATTTTATCTAGAGTGTCAGAAATAACCAGTGGCAATTCATTCATTACATGGTAGCCTGGGGTGAGTATTAGAGTTGAAGGCTAGGTTTTTTTAATTAAAACAAACAACTTGAAGTAAAAATTGAGAATAATATATCCATATAGGACTTTAAAAATCTCTGACTTAATTCTGGGAATCCAAAAGGCCATGACTATATGCAGAATTGTGTACATGCCAGGAAGGACTGAGAGGCTCCAGTCTTTTACCTATATTGACTCTAAGGTTCTGTGCAAGCAATAAGTAAAAGACAAGCAGAAATGTAAACTGCCTACCAGAACATTGTACACATACCCAACAGGCACAGATTTTCTCAGCATAAGGTGTGATACTTAATGAACCAAAATGCTTAAGAATTTCATTGCGGTTGGGGCACCTGGGTGGCTCAGTCTGATAAGTATCCAATTTCTGACTTCCGTTCAGGTCATGATCTCACAGCTCATGAGTTTGAGCCCTGCATCAGGCTCACTGCTGTCAGAACAGAGCCCACTTCATATCTACTGTCCCCCACCTCTCTCTGTCCCTTCCCTGCTTGTGCTCTGTCTCTCAAAAATAACTAAATCTTAAAAAAAGAGAATATCATTGTGGTTAATTAAGTGACAACTAAACTATCCAAATACATAATTCATTGACCAGAAAAGGCAAATAATACTTACCTTCCAGAATTCAGACAAATCAGTAAACACATAAAACAGTAGTAGCAACAACAAAAGGAACATCAAAGGACAACAACAACAAAACCTTTGGGTTAGTTATCTGATTTTCAGAACTGCCACAGTATACTATTTGAAATCCTAAGTTTCAGCAACAAAAAATTATGAGATATGCAAAAAACCCAAAAAAGTTTGTCCTGTACACAGGGGGAAAAGAGTCAATAAAAATTGTCTTTGGGAGAGGCCAGAAGTTGGACCTACTAAAAAGGATTTATATTAGATACAAATATATTCAAAGGACTAAAGAAAATTACGTTTAGGGAATAAAAACAAAGTCAACTCTTAGGGTCCAAGATGGCTGTGTTGTAAGATCCTGAACTCACCTTCTCCCATTAACACACCAAATCTACAACTACATATGGAAAAACTCCTTCTGAAAAAGACCTGAAAATTAGCTGAATGGCTCCTTTATAACAAATAGTAATGTTACGGAATCTAGTCTGGATCACCCGGCAGAAGAACCAAGCAGCAGTCGGGGATCTTGGAAGGCTGGAGGTTTATTTTACAATGGCAGGCTCAGAGGAGATCATTCTCCAGAGGCTTGAGCCCAGAGCGTTAGCAGAGGGAACAATTTATAGCCTGTAACTTCTGTGTTCCTCATTAATGTGCTCAACAAAAAGGGTGGGAAGAAGAACCCCAAAGTGGGAGTCTTTGATCAGGGACAGGTGTTTTCTTATTAGTCCTGTCAGCCATCTTACAACAGACTTCCCTATCAGTAAGAATGTCCCATCAATTTGGGTAACAGAGTCAGGGATGCACTCTTGACAAAAACCCAATCCTGAGCACAGTGACTCACAATTGGGAGGGAACCAAAATGTAGTTTCTCCCTTAAGAGTGAGGGGATTTTGCCACACGTTAGGCACCCCAATCTCTGACACCTAGAGAAATAAAGAGGTAATAGAGAGATAAGCCTCTAAAATACCTGTCTTTGAAAATCAAGGGGGCTCACAGCCAGGATACACAAAGGGCTGCAGCGAAATGAGATACTTCTTTTGAAGAAATTACACAAGATTCACTCACCTCAGGGACCAATGCAAAAGCAGCAATTGGAAAAACACCTAGAGTATTTGTGAAGGAGAGTCATTTCTTTTTTTTTAATTTTTAATAGTTTATTTTCAAATTGGTTTCCATGTAACGCCCAGTGCTTCTCCCCACAAGTGCCCCCCACCATGACCATCACCCACTTCCCTGAAGGAGACTCTTTTCTTAAGCTGTCTGCTAGAAGGGCAGGATCCTGTTGGTACTCTCTCTGGGTACACAGGCACAGGTGGGTACCATTTGTGCACGCTACCTCTACCTTGATATCTTTGACAGTAACATCCAAGCTCTGTGCTCTCCTGTGGCCCTGTAAGAGTCACCAATCATGCCTTGACCTGAGCTATCCTGCTGCCATTGTTAAGTTAGTGGGTGTGTATAGTCTGCACAAGGAACACTGTATTCACATAGATGTTGTATCCAGAAAGGTTTGAGTTCCTAGGTCCTATGGGACTATAACAATTGGAATGACAGTTTTTGGCACTATACAGAAAACAGACTGAAACACACTATAGTCTTTTTTGATAAAGGCCTATTTTTGTGCCCTCAAGCTGCAGCCCGAGGTGCAGACTTCAGGACTGCCACATATTGAGACTACAGAGGTGCTTTCAGGGAATGTAGGCCAGGAACACCATCTTTGCTGTCCCCCTCAGCCTCACTACAGTTTGCTATTGCCTCCTCAAAAGGGGGTTATATATGTATCTAACCGCGATTTTTGCAAATGTCACACAAGGATCACCTGGTCTGAAGACCAGCATGGTTTACAATTGTGACCCTACAAAACTGTATATATATATGGATATTTTAAAACCTAATGACTGAGGGCCTGTCTTCCAATCAGCCTGAAACTGGGCACTAATAGATTACTCTCTTAAGAATACTAACAGATGTTGGTATGCCTTCAAAAGTGGGGAGATGTCAAAAAGAAATCAGGCTTCTTAGACAAACCCAAAGCTCTGAGAGACAAGCAAATGCTAGGGTAAAGTTAAAAGCTAAGTTTTATCCTCTACACAGGGCAACTCATTCAAGGCAAGGTGAGGCAGATGTTTTGTATAACACATGGAAACAAAACCAGAGAATGAAGCAAAATGAAGAAACAAATATGTTCCAGATAAAAGAACAAGCATAATAATCAGAAAAAAACACCTTAATGAAACAGTGATAAGTAAGGGATAAGGGATATGGGACATATGAGAAAACATAAACTGGAATACATTTAATTTTTGGAAATTCCAGAATGAGAAATAAAGGAACAGAAAAATTATTTGAAGAAATAGTAGCAGGGGCGCCTGGGTGGCTCAGTCGGTTAAGGGTCCATCTTTGATTCAGGTCATGATCTCATGGTTCGTGGGGTCAAGTCCTGCATCAGGCTCTGTGCTGACAGCTAGCTCAGAGCCTGGAGCCTGCTTCAGATTCTGTATCACCCTCTCTCTCTCTCTGACCCTCCCCTGCTCACTCTGTCTCTCTGTCTCTCAAAAATAAATAAAAACCATAAAAAATAATAAAAAAAGAAATAGTAGCTGAAGAATTCCCTAACATGAAGAAGCAACAGTCCAGACAGTCCAGATAGAGGAAGCCCAGGGAGTTATCAGGAAAATAAAACTGAAAAGATCCACACAAAGACACATTATTAATAAAATGTCAAAACTAAAGGATAAAGAAAGAATCTTAAAATAAGTAGAAATAAACAAGTTGTTGCATACAAGGAAAATTCCGTAAGGTTATTAGCTGATTTTTCAGCAGAAAGTATGCAGGCAAGAAACTTTGTATATTAAAAGTGCTGAAAGGAAAATTTTCCATATATGAATATCTATCCAGTAATGTTATCATTTAGAATTTAAGAAGAAATATGGATTTTTCCAGACAAGCAAAAGCTAAAGGAGTTTATTAGCACTAAACTGATCTTACAAGAAATGTTGAAGAGATTTCAACAGAAAACAAAGAACATTAATTAAGCAGAAAACAAAGAACATTAATTAGTAACAAGAAAACATGAAAGTATAAATCTCACAAATAATTGTAAATATAAAAATATAGGACTAAAAAACCTATAAGGCTAGTATAAAGGTTCAAATAAAACCAATAAAAATAACTATCATTACAATAATGAGTTAATAGACAAAATAAAAAAGAAAAATTTTATATAAGAAACAAAATGTGAGGGAGTAAAAATGGAAATTTTACATCTCACAAAATTAAGTTGGTATAAACTTAAAATATATTGTTATATACATAGGCAATTATATGTGAGCCTTGTGGTAACCATGAAACAAAAACCTATAGTAAATACACAAAAGATAAAATGAAATGAATCTAAGGATAACACTAAATGCAAAGCAAATCACAGAGGAAGAGAACAAGAAAAGAAGGAACAGAGAGGAACTAGATAAAATAGGCTTTAAAAAATATTGTAATAAAAGACAAAGGAGGGCATTGCATAATAAAAAAAAAAAAGTCAATCCAATAAACGGATATTACATTGGAAAATATTTTTGTATCCAGTATAAGAGCACCAAAATATATAGCTAAGATATTAATAGGCTTAAATATATTGACAGTAATAAAATAATAGGGGAATTAGTACTAGATTTACATTAGTGAATATGTGCACATGAGTAGACATATCATCCAGAAAAAAGTCAAATAAGTGATACATTAGACCAAATTGACTTATTAGATAGATACAGAACATCCCATCCCTAAAGCAGGAGATATACATTGCAAATAAACCTGCATGGACTATCTTCATGACACATCATACGTTAGAACACACAACACACAACAAGTATGAATAAATCTAAGAAAATTTAAGTCATACCATCATCTTCTCTGACCACAATGGTAAACTATATATATGCAAAATTGAAAAAAATCACATATATTTAGATATTAAACAATGTGCTCCTAAACAGTCAGTGGGCCAGTGAAGAAATAAAAGGAGAAATAAAAAAAAAAAATAGGAGGCACACGACAATGGAAACGCAATTAACCAAAATCTATGGGATGTAGCATCTGTGTTCTAAGAGAGAAGTTTAGTAAGAGGCTGATATCAAGAAACAAAAATTAGCTCAAATAAGCAATCAAATTTACACCTAAATAAACTAGAAAAAAAAGATCAAATGAATCTCAAAGTTACTAGAAGGAAAGAACAAAGATTAGAACAGAAATAAATAAAATATGGTTTCCCTCTCTTTCTATTTTTGTCTTAATTTTCCTTAACTTCCTCTATGTTCATCTATTGTGTTTCTCAAATTCCACATATGAATGAGATCATATGATACCTGTCTTTCTCTGACTGAATTATTTTTCTTAGCGTAATACACCCTAGTTTCATTCATGTTGTTGCAAATGGCAAGATTTCATTCATTTTTATTGTTAAGTAGTATTCTTCTTTATCCATTCATTAATCAATGGACATTTAGGCTCCTTCCATAATTTGGCTATTGTTGATAGTACTGCTGTAAATACTGGGGTGAATGTGCTCCTTCAAATAAGCATTTTTGTATTTTTTGGATAAATACCTGGCAATGCAATTGCTGGGTCATAGGGTAATTCTATTTTTAATTATTTGAGGAACATCGATACTGTCTTCCAGCATGGCTGCCCCAGTTTGCATCCCCACAAACAGTGCAAGTGTTTCCCTTTCTCCACAACCACGTCAATATGTTCCCTGAGTTGTTCATTTTGGCCATTCTGACAGGTGTGAGGTCTTATTTCATTGTAGTTTTGATTTGTATTTCCCTGATGATGAGTGATGTTGAGCATCCTTTCATGTGTCTGTTAGTCATCTGGATGTCTTCTTTGGAAAAGTGTCTATTCATGTATTCTGCTCATTTCTTCACTGGATTACTTGTTTTTTGGTGTTGAATTTGGAAAATTCTTTACAGATTTTAAATACTAACCCTTTATTTTATATGTCATTTGCAAATATATTCTCCCATTCTGTCAGTTGCCTTTTAGTTTGTTGATTGTTTCTTTTTCTGTGCAGGAGCTTTTATCTTGATGAGGTCCTAATAGTTCATTTTTGCTTTTGTTTCTCATGCCTCCAGAGACATGTCAAGTAAGAAGTTTCTGTGGCCATGGTCAAAGAGGTTGCTGCCTGTTTTTTCTATAGAAGTTTGATGGTTTCCTGTCTCACATTCAGGTTCTTCATCCATTTTGAGTTTAATTTTACATATGCTGTAAGAAGGTGGTTCAGTTTCATTTTTCTGCATGTTATTGTCCAGTTCTCCCAGCACCACTTGCTAAAGAGACATTCTTGGGGGGCCTGGGTGGCTCAGTTGATTAAGCGTCTGGCTTCGGCTCAGGTGGTGATATCACGGTTTGTGGGTTCGAGCCCCATATCGGGCTCTGTGCTGACAGCTAGCTCGGAGCCTGGAGCCTGCTTCATATTCTGTGTCTCCCTCTCTCTCTGACCCTCCCCTCCTCGTGCTGTCTGTCTGTCAAAAATAAATAAAATACATTTAAAAATTAAAAAAATAAAGAGACATTCTTTTTTTCCATTGGATACTCTTTCCTGCTTTGTCAAAGATTAGTTGGCTACAGGCGCTTGGGTGGCTCAGTCGGTTAAGTGCCCAACTTAGGCTCAGGTCACGATCTCACGATTTGTGTGTTCAAGCCCTGCATTGGTCTCTGTGCTGACAGCTAGCTCAGAGCCTGGAGCCTGTCTTCAGATTCTGTGTCTCCCTCTCTCTCTGACCCTCCCTGCAAGCTCACTCACTCTCTCTCTCTCTCTCCCCTCCCCCCTCAAAAAAAAATAAAACATTAAATTTAAAAAAAGATTATTTAGCTATATATTTGTGGGTCCACTTCTGGGTTCTCTATTCTATTGGTCAATGAATCTGTTTCTGCGCCAATACCATCCGGTTTTGATTACAGGTTTGTAGTACAGACTAAAGCCCAAGATTGTGATGCTTCCAGATTTCATTTACTTTTTCAACATTACTGTGGCTATTAGGGGTCTTTTGTGGTTCCATGCAAATTTTAGGATTATTTGTTCTAGCTCTGGAAAGAGTGCTGGTGTTATTTTGATAGGTTGCATTTGTCAGAAGCCGCCAAGTTTTCTGACTGCCTCAGGCAAGGATTATCACTCTCCTCTCCGGAGAGTGAACCAGTTAACAAGATTCGCATCTGGAGGCTGGAGATTGCCATTTCCTGGTCAAAATAATGTTGGCATCTGTCATGCTGGGCCAGACGTAGAGTGGCCAAGGTGCACAAAAGATCAAAACCGCATTGTGGATTATTCAGTGCTAGCTTCCCCTCCCCAGCATTGCTGAGGCAAGTCTGGGCGCTTCTTTTGATATGCATTTGACTCTGTTTACTTAGTAACCGATCCGGGTCAGTTCCCCGCCCCAAATCGCTACTTAAGAGACAGTGTTTTCTGGGAAGGGGAGGTTCCATGCAAATTTTAGGATTATTTGTTCTAGCTCTGGAAAGAGTGCTGGTGTTATTTTGATAGGTTGCATTGAATATGTAGAATGCTTTGAGTAGTATTGCCATTTTAACAATATTTGTTCTTCCAACCCATAAGCATGGAACGTTTTTGCATTTCTTTGTGTCTTCTTCAATTTCTTTCATAAGCTTTCTATAGTTTTCAGTGTGTATAGATCTTTTACCTCTTTGGTTAGGTTTATTCCTAGGTATCTTATGGTTTTTGGTGCAATTGCAAATGGGAGAGAATAAACTGAGCGTTGCTGGATGGGAGGTGGGTGGGGTGATGGGCTAAATGAGTGGTGGGCATTAGGGAGGGCACTTTTGGGGATGAGCACTAGAAGTCATATATAAGAGATGAATCACTGGGCTCTACTCCTGAAGCCAAGACTACACCATATGCTAACTACTTTGAATTTAATTTAAAAATATATATAAATTAATAGAAAATAAGTAAATGAAATAAACATTAAAAGGACAGTGGAAAAGATCAATGAAACTAAAAAATGTAAAATTATACCAAGAAATAAAAATTATTATAAGAGCCTGTTATGAGCAATTTGCACCCTAACTAATTAAACAATCTAGAGGAATAATGTTGGCAGGAACATAAAAATTTATAAGACTAAAATATGAAGAAATAGAAAATATAAATAGATCATTAGTAAAGAGACTGAATCAATAGACAAAATCCTCCCAAAAGACAAAAGTCATTGACCAAAGTGCTTTACTGGAGAATCTACACAACATTTAAAGATATTTAATAAGTATGCTTCTCAAACATTTCCAAAATTTGAAGAGAAGGGAAAGCTACTGAACTGATTTTACAAAGCCAATATTATCTTAATACCACAACCAGAAAAGGACATCAGAAAAAAAGAAAATTACATGGCAATACCTTTGATACTATAGATGCAACACTCCTCAAAGAATATTATAAAACCAACTTTGGCAATACATTAAAAGGGTTATGTACCATGATTTTGGTGCCAGAGTAGCTAAGTTGGTTGTGTCTGACTCTTTTTTTTATTATTAATAGTTTATTGTCAAGTTGGTTTCCATATAACACTCAGTGCTCTTCACCACAAGTGCTCCCCTCCATGACTATCACCCCCCCTTCACATTTCCTACTCTATCTTCAGCCCTCAGTTTGTTTTCAGTATTCAAGAGTCTCTCATGATTTGCCTCCCTCCCTCTCCTTAACTTTCTTTTTCCCTCCTTCCCCATCCCATGATCTCTTGTTAGGTTTCTCCTGTTGGATCTATGAGTGAAAACATATGGTATCTGTCCTACTCTGCAGGACTTATTTCACATGTTTTACATATAGCTTTTATGATGTGAAAGTATGTTTGTTCTATCCCAACTTTCTTGAGGGTTTTTATTAAGGAAAGATGCTGTATTTTGTCCAACACTTTCTCTGCATCTATTAAAAGGATAATATGGTTCCTCTTTCTTCTATTAATGTGATGTGTCACACTGATTGACTTGCTAATATTGAACCAGCCCTGTAATCCAGGAATGAATGCTAATTGATCATGGTGAATAATTCTTTTAATATACTGTAGAATTTGATTTGCTAGTATCTTATTGAGAATTTTTGCATCTATGTTCATCAGGAATATTGGCCTGTAGTTCTCCTTTCTGTGGAGTCTCTGTCTGGTTTGGGAATCAAGGTAATGCTAGCTTCATAGAATGTGTCTAGAAGCTCCTTCCATTTCTATTTTTGGAAGAGGTTGCAAAGGATAGGTATTAACTCTGCTTTAAATTCCGGTAGAATTTCTCAGGGAAGCCATCTGGCCCAGGATTCTTATTTGTTGGGAGATTTTTTTTGTTATAACTGATTCAATTTCTTGTGGTTATGGGTCTGTTCAAATTTTATATTTCTTCTCACTTGAGTTTCAGTA
>NC_043717.1:57979877-57983329 GCF_006229205.1 Suricata suricatta
CTCCTTCCATTTCTATTTTTGGAAGAGGTTGCAAAGGATAGGTATTAACTCTGCTTTAAATTCCGGTAGAATTTCTCAGGGAAGCCATCTGGCCCAGGATTCTTATTTGTTGGGAGATTTTTTTTGTTATAACTGATTCAATTTCTTGTGGTTATGGGTCTGTTCAAATTTTATATTTCTTCTCACTTGAGTTTCAGTAGGGTGTGTGTATCTAGGAATTTGTCCATTCCATCCAGGTTGTTCAGTTTGTTGGCATATAATTTTTCATAGTATTCTCTAATAATTGTTTGTATTTATGTGGTGTTGTGATATCTCCTTTCATTTGTGATTGTATCTATTTGATTTCTGTCTCTTCTTTTTGATAAGTCTGGCTAGGGGCTTCTCAATTTTGTTAATTCTTTCAAAGAAACAGCTCGTTGATTTAACGATCTGTTCTATTGTTTTTTGGGGGTGTACTATATTGTTTATTTCTGCTCTAATCTTTATTATTTCTCTTCTTCTGCTGGCTTTCGTGTTCCTTTGCTGCTCTGCCTTTCATTCCTTTAGATGTGAGGTTAGGTTTTGTATTTGGGATTTACTTGTTCTTGAGATAGGCCTGGATTGCAATGTATTTTCCTCTTAGGATTGCCTTTGCTTCATCCCAAAAAGTTTGGGCTGCCATGTTTTCATTTTCATTCGCTTCCATATATTTTTTAATTTCTTCATTAATTGCCTGGTTGACCCATTCATTCTTTAGTAAGATGTTCTTTAACGTCCATGAATTTGGAAGCTTTCCAAATTTTTTCTTGTGGTTGATTTCAAGCTTCATAGCACTGTGATATGAAAATATGCATGGTATGATCTTAATTCTTTTCTATTCATTGAGGATGTTTTTGTGACCCAGTATGTGATCTATCTTGGAGAATATTCTATGTGCACTTGAGAAGAATGTGTATTCTGCTGCTTTTGGATAAAAGTTCTGAATATATCTGTGTAGTCCATCTGGTCCATTGTATCATTCAAGGTCATTGTTGCTTTATTGATTTTCTGCCTAGATTATCTATCCATTGTTGTACGTGGAGTATTAGAGTCCACTGCAATTACCATATTCTGCTTATGTTTGTGAAGAAATGATTTATATATTTAAATTTCCGTGTTGGGGGCATAAACATTTACAATTGTCAGTTCTTCTTGGTGGATAGACTCTGTAATTATGATATAATGCCCTTCTTCATCTCTGGTTATAGCCATTAGTTTAAAATATAGTTTGTCTGCTATAAGTATGATTACTCCAGCTTTCTTTTGACTTCCAGTAGCATGATAGATAGTTCTCTATCCCCTCACTTTCAATCTGAAGGTTTCCTCTAGTCTAAAATGGTTCTCTTTTGGATAGCATATAGATGGGTCTTTTCTTAATCCATTCTGATACCCTATGTCTTTTGATTGGAACATTTAGTCCACTTCCATTCAGAGTTATTATTGAAACTTATGGATTTAGTGCCATTGTGTAATCTGTAGGGTTCATGCTTGAGGTGATGTCTCTGGTCCTTTGTAGTCTTTGCAGCATTCCACTCACTACGTCCCCCTTAGGACCTCTTGCAGGGCTGTTTTAGTGGTCATGAACTCCTTCAGTCTTTGTTTGTCTGGGAAAGACTTTATCTCTCCTTCTATTCTGAATGACAGCCTTGCTGGGTAAAGAATTCTTGGCTGCATATTTTTCCTATTAAGCACATTGAATTTTCCTTGCCACTCCCTTCTGGCCTTCCAGGTTTCAGTGGACAGGTCTGCTACTATCCTTATGGGTCTACCTTTGTAGGCTAAGGCCCTTTTGTTCCTAGCTTCTTTCAGAATTCTCTATTTTTGTATTTTGCCTGTTTCACTATAATATGCCATGGTGAAGACCTATTCTTATTGATTCTGAAGGGAGTTCTCTGTGTCCTGCCTTTAGGAGTCTGCTTCTTTCTCCAGATTAAGGAAGTTCTCAGGTATAATTTGTTCAAGTAAACCTTCTACCCCTTCCTCTCGCTCTTCTTCTGGAACTCCTATGTTACAGATATTATTACCTTTCATTGATTTCCCCTCATGGTCTAGAATTCACTTATCTTTAATTTTCTTTAATTTTCCCCTTGTTGTCTAGTATTTACTTATCTCTCTTTTTCTCGGCTTCAACATTTTCTAAAATTTTATCATCTGTTTCACTTATTTTCCCGTCTGCTTCCTCCATCTTTGCTGTCATTGCATCTGGTTTATTTTGCACCTCATTTACAGCATTTCTTAATTTGTTGTGACTTATTTCTTAGTCTCTTGATCTATGCAGCAATAGATCTTCTGCAATCTTCGATGCTTTATTCAAACCCAGCTATTAATCTTATGACTATTATTCTAAATTCTTGCTCAGATAAATTGCTTATATCTATTTGGAGCAATTCTTTAGCTGTCATTTATTCCTGGAATTTCTTTTGAGCAGAATTCTTCTGTTTCATAATTTTCGCTAGTTTTATGCTCCTTTTGTGTTTTTATAGCTTGTTATGTGTCTTGTACCTGCAAGAACTACTACATTAAAGAGGGGTCATACACTGTCCAAGACCTGGCCTTTCAGAATGTGTTTTTGGACTGTGTTGCATGCTCCCTGTTGTTGTGTCTCTGAATGCTTTATCTCCCTACTCATAGTGGTGGGTTGGACGTTCCACCAGGTGTACTTTAATTTGTTTGTTTAAGTAACCCTGGAAACAATGTAAAAAGGAGGGCGGTGGAAAAAGCCTTATCTCATACAAAGAGAGAAATGACAAAGGCAGGTAAATAAAATTTAAAAAATAAACTGATCAAGCAGAGAATCACAGAAACTATCTGGCTTAATCCAGAGAAAGAGAGAACACAATAAAAAGAAGAAAGAGATGCAGAAGAAGTGTAAAAGGAATAGATCAAAAATCTCTGCTTAAACAAACAACAACCAGAATAGAAAAAGGAAGAAATAAAAAGAAGGAAATAAATAAAAAAGATGTATATAGAGAAAGGAAGAAATAAGGAAGAAAATGTGTGTGTGTGTGTGTGTGTGTGTGTGTGTGTGTGTGTGTGTTTGTATTAATTGACCAAGAATCAAATCAGAAAATGCAGAACCAGTGGAAGAACTGGTGGCTGTGCTGGTCTGAAGGCAGAGCCCTCTGGTTTGGTCAGTGTCAATCCTGCTAAGGTAGATATGCAATGGTGGGGCAGGGTTAGGTCCTGCTGTCCTATTCCCTGAAGCCCCACTTTGTTGGTGATGAGGAGAAAAATGGAAACACCACTGTCTCTCCTCCCTGGACAGAGTGTTCCAGACAACTCTGTTCAGGCAGTCCTCACAGTGCTGCACAGTGCGAACTGGCTGGCTTGTCCTGCTCCACAGTCTCTTGTGCCTCCCAGGCACTCAGCTGGGATTCAAACCCTGATGTGTAAAGGATCCGACTCTGTGTGCCCATGTTATGTGGTAGTGCCAC
>NC_043717.1:57983429-58034475 GCF_006229205.1 Suricata suricatta
CTTCCTTCCTTCCTTCCTTCCTTCCTTCCTTCCTTCCTTCCTTCCTTCCTTCCTTTCTCCCTTTTTGTTTTTCTTTCTTTACTTCTTTCCTTCTTTCTTTCTTTCTTTGCCAGGATGCCTGTGGATTATATATTTGAAATTAAATAATTTTACTGTTTCTGGGTTAATTTTCAAGGTACTCTGTTAACATTTATTTGCTTTAAATTTTTTAATGTTGTTTTTTTTTTTGAGAGACAGAGAGAGAAAACATGAGCAGAGGAGGGTCAGAGAGAGAGGGAGACACAGAATCTGAAGACAAGCTCCAGGCTCTGAGCTGTCAGCACAGATGCCGATGGGGGGCTTGAACTCAGAAACTGAGAGGTCACGACCTGAGCTGAAGTTGGCCCTGTAACCAATTGAGTCGCCCAGGTGCCCCAAGAATATTTTTGTGTATGATATTGTAAAGTTGTCCAGTTTCATTCTTTTACATGTAGCTCTCCTGTTTTCACAGCAGTATTTATTAGGTTGTCTTTTTCTCATTGCAAGACCTTTGTCACAGATTTGACTGCCCATATAATTGCGCATTTATTTCTGGGAACTTAATTCTATTACACTGATCTTTGTGTGTATTTACGCACCAGTACAATGCTGTTGTAATTACTGCAGCTTTGTGTTTTGTCTTGAACTCTGGAATTGTGATACCTCAGGCTTTTATCTTTTTTCTTCTAAATGATTTGGCTCTTAATGGCATTTTGTGGTTCAATATACAATTTATTATTGTTTTGTCCTAGTTTTGTGAAAAATGTTCTTGGTATTTTGATGAGTTGCATTGATTCTTTAGATTGCTTTGTTTTGTTAACAATGTGGACATTATAATATTATAACTCTGCTAATACATGAGCATGGAATATCACCCTATTTGTGTAATCATTAATTTCTTTTATCAATGCTTTATAATTTTCAGGGTGCAGGTCTTTAAATTCCTTCATTATGTTTATTCATAGGTATTTAATTATTTTTGAAGCAGTTTAAAGTGGAATTGTTTATCTCTTTTTGCATGCTACTTCTTTATTTGTGTATAGAAATGCTATTGATTCTTGATATTCATTTTGTATCTTGCAACTTTACTTCCAGTACTATGTTGAATAAAAGTGTCAAGAGTTGACCTCCTTCCTTGAGTTACTGATCTTAGAGGAAAACTCTCATTTCTATTCACCATTGAATATGATGTTACCTGTATGTTTTCATATATGACTTTAATTATGCTGAAGTGTGTTTTCTTTAAATCCAATTTGTTGAGAGCTTTTATCATGAACAGATATTGAATGCTATCAAAAGATTTCTATGCACCTATTGTAATGATTCTGTGATTTTTATTTTGTTGATGTGGTTGACACATTGTTTAATTAGTGTATTAAAACATTTTTGCAACTCTAGAATAAATACCAACTGATCATAGTGAATGATCCTTCTTATGTATTGAATGCAGTGTGCTAATATTTTTGAAGATATTTGTGTCCATGTTCATCAGGAATATTGGTCTTTAGTTTTTCTGTGTGTTGTATTTGTCTGATTCTGGCATGAGCGTACGGCTGGCTTTGTAGAGTGTATTTGGAAGCCTTCTTTCCTCTTCTATTTTTGAAATGGCTGGAAAAGAATAGGTATTAATTCCATTTTAAAAATGTTTTAGAGGATTTTATTGTGAATTCAACCAGTCCTGGACTTATATTTTTTTATATTCTTTTGATTACCTATTGAGTTTCATTACTAGTAGTAAGTCTGTTGAGATTTCCTATTTTCTTTTTTTAATTCATTTTTAATTTAATTTTATTGTTTTTGGAATTGCATGGTGTGAGCTATTTTTTAAATAGTTTGTCAAATTTGCTTCCTGTGCAGAAGCTTTTTATTTTGTGGAAGTCTTAATAGTTCAGGTTTGCTTTTGTTGCCCTTGCTTCTAACAACATGTCTCATAAGAACATGCTCTGGCTGAGGGCAAAGAGTTTGCTGCCTTTGTTGTTCTCTAGCATTTTGAGGTTTTCCTGTTTCTCATTTAGGTCTTACATTCATTTTGAATTTATTTTTGTGATTGGTTGTTAAAAGCGATCCAGTTTCATTCTTCTGTGGGCGACTTTCTAGTTTTCCCAACCCCATATGTTGAAGAGAACATGTTCCCCCTCCCCATTGGATATTATTTCTTGCTTTGTTGACGATTAGTTGACCATATAGTTTTCAGTCCCTTTATGAGATGTCTATTATGTTCCCTTAATGTATGTGTCTGTTTTTCTGTCACTATAATGCTGTCTTGATGACTACAAGTTGTAATATACCTTGAAATCCAGAATTTTGATGCTTCTAGTTTCATTTTTCTTTTTTAGAATTGCTTTAGCTATTCAGAGTCTTTTGTGGTTCTGCACAGATTTTAGGATTGTTTGTTCTAGCTCTGTGAAAAATGCATGTGGAATTTTGATAGGGGTTGCATTAAATGTGAAGATTGCTTTGCATAGTACATTTTAATAATGTTTGTCCTTCAGATCCATGCACATGGAATGTTTTCTCATTTCTTTGTGTCCACTTCAACTTCCTTGATCAAGTCCAAGGACATAGCCTTGCGAGAAGAAGGAATTGTGGAGACCCTCTAGATAATATACATGAATGAACCTTATTAAAGCCTCTATATAAACTGGTAAGATTTTGGCAGGCAGTTGCCAAGATCCACTTGGTAGTGGCCACATTTAAGTTCCTATGACTATTAACCATTTCTCCCACCCATCTGGAGTGGTCTGCCTTTTCCTTCAGCTCTCCATGCCCGCAGTATACAAAGGCCTGTGTGCAAATCAAGACTCTCCCAGGACTTTGAGGCCTACCTTAAGAAACAAACCAAAGTACACATGGTGGATAGTCCCGAATACCACTACGAGAAAAACATAAAATAACCAAACTCACAACAAAAGCACCAAGGGAGACCATTAAAAGAACACTTCCTGAAATGAAAGACCCTTTACAATCTAATGCCCACCTTTAATATAGCAGTATTCACAGGTGCAGAGTGGATAACAAGCTTTTAAAACATGAGAGAGAAAATTAGCAAAATAATGAAACAGAAGAACTCTCCTCTAAATAAATACCAGGAAGAAGAGATAGCTAAAGAATTGGCCAAAACAGATATAAGCAACATAACTGACCTAGAATTTAGAGTGATAGTCATAAAATTAATTGCTCACCTTGAAAGAGGCATAGAAGACATCAGAGACATTATTGCTACAAATTTGTGAACCCAAAAATTGTCATGATTAATTTAAAAATGGTAAAATTGAGGTGCATAATAAAATGGAGGCAGCCACTGCACAGACTGTAGAGGCAGAGAGGAGAACAGGTGAATTACAAGACACAATTATAGAAAAAGAGGAAGCCGAGATAAAGAGAGAGAAATTGATCCAGGAGCAGGAAAGGAGAATTTGAGAACTGAGTGATGCAATCAAACAGAACAATATCCATAGCACAGGAATTCCAGAAGAGGGAGATAAAGGGAATAAAGGGGTATTTGAACAAATTATAGCTGAGAATTTCCTCAATCTGGGGAAGGAAGTAGATATTGAAATCCAAGAGGCACAGAGAATTCCCCTCAGATGTAACTTGAATTGAACTTCTACATGACATATCATAGTGAAATGGCAAAATATGAGGATAAAGAGGTAATTCTGAAAGCAGCTAGAAATAAAAGGGCCTGAACATACAAAGGGATACCTATCAGGATGGTTGCATACCTATCTACTGAAACATATCAGACCAGAAAATAGTGGCAGGAAATCGCCAATATGATAAACAGGAAAAATATGCAGCCAAGAATCCTTTACACAGCAAACCTGTCATTCAGAATAGATGGAGAGATGAAGGTTTTCCCAAATAAACAAAAATTGAGGAAATTCATCAACACTAAACCAGCCCTACAAGAAATCCTAAGGGGAACTCTGTGAATGAAATATATCAAGGAACACAAGGTACCAAAGACACCACTATAAGCATGAAACCTACAGAGAACACAATGACTCTAAATCCATATTTTTCAAAAATAAAACTAAATGTAAGTGGACTAAATTCTCGAGTCAAAAGATATATGGTAGATAATGGATTAAAAAAAGAGATCCATCTACTTGCTGTTTATAAGAGACTCATTTTAGACCTGAGGGTACCTTGAGATTGAAAGTGAGGAGATGGAGAAATATCTATCATGCTACTGAAAGTCAAAAGAAAGCTGAAGTAGCCAGACTTATGTTGGGCAAACTGGACTTTAAATTAAAGGCAGTAAAAAGAGATGAAGAAGGGCATTATATAGTAATTAGAGGGTCTATCCATCATGAAGAGCTAACAATTATAAACGTCTACACAGCAAATTCAGGAGCACCCAAATACATAAAACAATTAATCACAAGTGTAAACAATCTTATTGATAAGATTGTGCTGATTGCAGTGGACTTTAATATTCCACTTACAGCAATGGATATATCAACACAACAGAAAATCACTAAAGAAACAATGAACCCGAATGAAAAAATGGACCCGATGGATTTGACAAATATATTTGGTACTCTACATCCTGAGGCTATGGAATTCACTTTCTTCTTGAGTGCACATGGTACTTTCTCCAAGATAGATCACATACTGGTCATAAGGCAGTCCTCAATAACTATAAATGAATTGAGATCATACCATGCACACTTTCACATCACAATGCTATGGAACTTGAAATCAAACAGAATAAAAAGTATGGAATGTCTCCAAAAATATGAAAGTTAAAGAACATGCTACTGAAGAATAAATGAGCCAGGAAGACAATTAGAGAAGAAATTAAAAAATAATGGAAACAAAATGAAAATGAAAATACAATAAGCCAAACTTATTGGGATGCAGCAAAGGAAGTCCTAAGAGGAAAGTACATTGCAATCTAGGCCATTTCAAAACACTAGAAAAAGTGGGAATAAAAAATCTAACAGCACACCTAAAGGAACTAGAAGTATAGCATCAAGAGTACACCAAACTCAGCAAAAGAAGAGAAATAATAAAGACCAGGGCAGAAATAAACAATAGAGAATCCAAAAACACAGTCAAAAGGATCAGAGAAACCAAGAATTGTTTTTTTTAAATAAACCAAAATTATAAACCTTTAGCCAGGCTTCTCAAAAAGAAAAGAGAGAGCACCCAAATAGTCAAAATCACAAATGAAAATGGATCTATTACAACGAATCCCTCAGAAATGCAAGCAATTATCAGGGGATACTATGAAAACTTATATGCCAACAAACTGGACAACCTAGAAGAAATGGGCAAATTCCTAAACACATATGCACTACCAAAATTCAAATGGGAAAATATAGAATATCAGAACCAACCCATAACTAGTAATGAAATTGAACCAGTCATCAAAAATCTCCCCAAAAATAAGAGCTCTGGGACAGATGGCATCCCTGGGGAATTCTACCAGACATTTAAAGCAGAGTTAATATTGATTCTACTCAAGCTATTCCAAAAAATAGAAAGAAAAGGAAAATTTTCATACCTATTCTATGAAGACAGCATCACTTTGATTCCCAAACCAGAGACCCCGCTAAAGAGGAGAACTACAGGCCAATATCCTTGATGAATATGAATAGAAAAGTCCTCAAGAAGATACTAGCAAATTGAATTCAACGTCATATAAAAGGAATTATCTACCATGATCAAGTGGGATTCATTTCTGGGATACAGGGCTGGCTCAATATTTGCAAATCAATCAATGGGATACATCACATTAACAAAAGAAAAGATAAAACCATATGAACCTGTCAATAGATGCAGAAAAAGCATTTGACAAAATACAGCATCCTTTCTTAATAAAGACCCTTGAGAGGGTTGGAATAGAGAAACTTTCATAAACAACATAAAAGCTATTTATGAAAAGCCCACAGCTACTAGCATTCTCAATGGTAAAAAACTGAGAACTTCCCCCTTCAGGGACACGAATGAAATGTCCACTCTCACCACAGTTGTTTAAAATAATGCTGGAAGTCCTACCATTATTAATCAGACAACAAAAGGAAACAAAAGGCATAAGAACTGGTAAAGATAAAGTAAAACTTTCACTTATCACTGGTGACCTAATACTATACTTGGAAAAGCCAACAGGCTCCACCAGACGCCTAGTAGAATTGATGCATGAATTTAGCAAAGTCACTAGGTACAAAGTTAATGCACAGAAATTGGTTGCATTTTTATACACCAATAATCAAACAACAGAAAGAAAAATCAAGAAACTGATCCCATTCATAATTGCACCAAAAACCATTAAACCTAGGAATAAACCTAATTGAAGATATAAAAGATCTATTTGATGAAAACTCATGAAGAAATTTGACAAAGACACAAAGAAATGGAAAAACATTCCATGCTCATGGATCAGAAGAATAAACATTGTTAAAATGTCAATACTACCCAAAGCAACATACACATTCATTGCCATCCCAATCAAAATTGCACCAGCATTCTTCTCAAAGCTAGAACAAATTATCCTAAAATTTGCATGGAACCACAAAAGACCCCGAAAAGCCAAAGTAAAAATGAGGAAGAAAAGCAAAACAGGAGGCATCACAAACCCAGGCTTTAGCCTCTACTACAAAGCTGTCATCATCAAGACAGTGTGGTATTGGCACAAAAACAGACACACAGACCAATAGAATAGAATAGAGAACCCAGAACTGGACCCACAAATGTATGGCCAAATAATTTTTGACAAAGCAGGAAAGAGTCTCCAATGGAAAAAAGTCAGCCTCTTTAACGGTGCTGGGAGTGAGAGGGATTTACCCAAGGGATACAAGAAGTGCTGATGCATAGGGGCACAGGTACCCCAATGTTCATAGCAGCACTGTCAACAATAGCCAAAACATGGAAAGAGCCTAAATGTCCATCACCTGATGAGTGGATCAAGAAGATGTGGTATATATATACAATGGGGTATTACATGGCAATGAGAAAGAATGAAATCTGGCCATTTGTAGGAAAGTGGATGGACCTCGAGGGTGTCATGCTAAGCGAAATAAGTCAGGCAGAGAAGGATAGATACCATATGTTTGCACTCATAGGTCTAACAGGAGAACACGAGAAACCTAATGGGGGATCAGGGGGAAGGGAAGAGGGAAAGACAGTTGGGGAGAAAGAGGGATACAAAACTTGAGAGACTATTGAATACTGAAAACAAAACGAACTGAGGGTTGAAGGGGAAGGGGGAGGGGGAAAAAGAGGTGGTGGTGATGGAGGAGGGCACTTGTGGGGAAGAGCACTGGGTGTTGTATGGAAACCAATTTGACAATAAACTATTAAAAAAAATAACAGTGCTGGGAGACCTAGACAGCAACATGCAGACGAATGAAACTAGACCACTTTCTTATACCATACACAAAAATAAACTCAAAATGAATAAAGGATCTGAATGTGAGACAGGCAACCAACAAAATGCCTAGAGGTGAAAGCAGGAAACAACCTCCTTGACCCTAGCTACAGGAATTTCTTATTCGACACATCTCCAAAGGCAAGGAAATCAAGAGCAAAAATGAACTATTGGGACCTCATCATGGTAAAAAGCTTCTGCACTTCAAGGCAAACAATCAACAAAACTAATAGGCAACGAACAGAATGGGAAAAGATAGTTGCAAATGACATATCAGATAAAGGGCTAGTATCTACAAGGAACTCACCAAACTCCACACTCAAAACAAGAAATCCAGTGAAGACATGGGTAGAAGACATAAACAGACACTTCTCCAAAGAGGACATCCAGATGGCCAACAGTCACATGAAACAATGCTCAGCGTCACTCATCATCAGGAAAACACAAATCAAAACTGCACTGAGATACCACCTCACACCCATCAGAGTGGCTAAAATGAACAAATCAAGAGACTATAGATGTTGGCAAAGATATGGAGGAACGGACACCCTCCTACACTGTTTGTGGGAATATAAACTGGAAGACAGTGTGGAACTTCCTCAAAAAATTAACAGCAGAACTCCCCTGTGACCTGGCAACAGCACTGCTAGGGAATAACTCAAGGGATACAGGCGTGCTGATGCATAGGGCCACATGTACCCCAATGTTCATAGTGGCACTTTCAACAATAGCCAAATCATGGAAAAAATGTCCATCAACTGATGAATGAATCAAAAAGATGTGGTTTATCTATACAATGCAATCCTGCATGGCAATGAGAAAGAATGAATTATGGCCATTTGCAGAAAAGTGGATGGAACTTGAGGGTGTTATGCTATCAGAAATAAGTCAGGCAGAGAATGACAGATACCATATGTTTTCTCTCATATGTGTAACAGGAGAAATTTTACAGAGGACTCTGTGGGATGGGAAAGGTTAAAAATAGTTAAGTAGATGGAGGGAGGCTAACCATAAGAGACTCAAATACTGAGAAAAAATTAAGGGTTGATGGGGGTGGGAGGGAGGGCAAAAGGGGTGATGGGCATGAAGGACGGCACTTTTTGGGATGAGCACTGGGTATTATATAGAAACCAACTTGACAATAAGCTATGAAAGAAAAAATTTCCTTCATCAGTGTTTTACAGTTTTCAGAGTATAGATCCTTAACCTCTTTAGTTTGGTTTTTCCTAAGTATTTTATGGTTCTTGTTGCAGTTGTAAATGAGATAGATTCCTCAATTTCTTTTCCTGCTTCTTTATTGGTGTACAGAAATGCAACAGAATTCTGCTCTTTGATTTATATCCTGACTTTGCTGATTCATTATTAATTCTAGCAACTTTTTGGTGGAGTCTTTCGAGTTTTCTACATGGAGTATGGCATATGCAAACAGTGAAATTTTGACTTACTTCTAGCTGGTTGTGTTGTCTTTTATTTCTTTTTGTTGTCTGATATATGTTGATAAGACTTCCAGTACTATGTTAAATAGTCATGGTGAGAGTGAATATTCTTGTCTTGTTCCTGAACATAGGGGAAAGGCTTTCAGTTTTTCCCCATCAAGGATGCTATTGTTGCTTCATATATGGCCTTTATAATGAAGTATTCCCTCTATTCTTACTTTGCTTAGGCTTTCAATCAAGAATGGATACTGTGTTTTGTCAAATGATTTTTCTGCATCTATTTATAGGATCATATGATTCCTATTTCTTTTCTCAATGTGATATATCATGTTGATTGATTTGCAAATATTAAACTAGTTTTGCAGCCCAGGAATAAATTTCATTTGATAATATGGAATAATTCTTTTAATGTAATGTTTGATTCAATTTTAAAGTATCTTGTTAAGAATTTTTGCATTCATGCTCATCTGGGATATTGGTCTATAAATCTCCTTTTTAGTGGGGTCTTACTCTGGTTTTTGGAATCAATGTATTCCTGGCTTAGTAGAATGATTTTCAAAGGTTTCCTTCCATTTATATTTTTTGGACTAGTTTGAGAAGACTAGGTATTAATGCTTCTTTAAGTGTCTGGTATAATTCCCTTGAGAATTCTCAGGTGAGAATTTATTAGGAGATTTTTGACTACTGATTCCATTTATTTGCTGGTTATGGCTCTGTTCAAACTTTCTATTTCTTCCTGTTTCCATTTTCATATTTTTTGAGTTTCTCAGAATTTGTCTATTTCTTCCAGATAGCCCCATTTTTGACATATAATTTTTCATAGTATTCCAAATAATTGGGTGTATCTCTGTGGTGTTGGTTGTGATCTATCCTCTTTCATTCATGATTTTTATCTATTTGGGTCCTTTATATTTTCTTTTTGATAAGTCTGGGGAAGGATTTGTCATTTTGTTAATTCTTTCTATGAATCTCTTTCTAGTTTCTCTTCTGCTGGGGATTTTTTTGTTTCTATATCATTTATTTCTTCTCTTTATTATTTCCCTTTTTTGTGGCTTCAGCCTTATTTTCTGTTCCTTTCCTAGCTCATTTAAGTGTAAAGTTAGGTTGTGTTTTTGGAACCTTTCTTGCTTCTTGAGACAGGCCTGAATTGTAATGTATATACCTCTTAGGACTGCTTTTGCCACATCCCAAATGATTTGGTCTCTCATGTTTTCATTTTCATTTCCTTCCATGTATTTTATTTCTTCTTTAATTTCCTACTTAACCCATTCATTCTTTAATAGGTTGTTCTTTATCCTCCATGTGTTTGAGGGCTTTCCAATTTTTTTCTTGTGGTTCACTTCAAGTTTCATAGCCTTGTGATCCGAAAATATGCATGTTATTATCACCGTTTTTTATATTTGTTAAGGGTTGATTTGTGACACAATCTGTGATCTATTCTTGAGAATGTTCCATATATACTTGAAATGAATGTGTATTCTGCTGCTTTAGGATGAAATGTTCTGAATATATCTGTTAGGTCGATACAGTTCAGTATGTTATTCAAAGCCAGTGTTTCCTTGTTGATTTTCTGCTTAGATGATGTGTCCATTGTTGTGAGGTGTTAAAGTCCCCTACTATTATGGTATTATTATCAATGATTTCCCTTATGTTTGTAATTAGATTATGTATTTATTTTTGTCTTCCAGGTTGGGGGCATGAATATTTACAATTGTTAAATCTTCTTGATGAATAGACCCTTTAATTATAATATAATACCCTTCTTCATTTCTTGTTACAGTCTTTATTTTAAAATTTAGTTTGTCTGAATTGTGTATGGTTATTCTTGCTTTCTTTTGAGGCCCATTAGCATGATTGATTATTCTTCATCCCCTCACTTTTCATCTGCAGGTATCTTTAGGTCTAAAATGTCTTTAGGTCTTGTAGAAAGAATATAAATGGATTTTATTTTTTTTAATCCATTCTGATACTCTATGTGTTTTCATTGGAGAATTTAGTCTGTTTACATTTATAGTGATTTTTGAAAGGTTCTAATTTATTGCCATTGTGTTACCTATGTGTTTCTAGTGGTGCTATCTTGTTTTTTCCAGTGTTTTGCTGCTTTTGGTCTCTTTCTTTTCTCCACTCAAGGAATTCCTCTTAAAATTTCTTGTTAGAGCTGGTTTAGTGGTCACCAACTCCTTTAGTCTTTGTTTATCTGGGAACTTCTTTATCTCTCCTATTCTGAATGATAGCCTTGCTAGATAGAGTATTCTTAGCTGCATATTTTTCACATTCAGCATTTTTAATAATCTTGCCAAGTTTCTGTGGATAGATCTGCTGTGAATTTGGTCTGTCTTCCCTCATAAGTTAAGAGCAGTTTTTCCCTTGCTGCTTTCAGGATTCCTTCCATGTCTGTGTATTTTGTGAATTTGACTACAATATATCTTGGAAATCATTTGTTTTGTTGAGTTTCATGGGATTTCACTGTGTTTCTTGAGTTTTGACGTCTATGTCCTTTCCCAGGCTAGGGAATATTTCAGCTATAATTTGTTCACATAAACTTTCTGCCCTTTTTTCTCTCTCTTTGATTTCTGACACTCGTATCCTATGAATGTTATGTTTTCGTAAATCACTGAGTTCTCTATGTATGACTTTGTGATTTCTGACCTTTTTTCTCTCTTCTTTTCAGCTTCATTAATTCCATAATTTTATCTTCTATATCACTTATTCACTACTCTGCCTTGTCCATTCTCATTTTTATGGCTGCATTTGGGTTTGCACATCAGTTATGGCATTTTAAATTTGGGCCTGACTGGATTTTAGTTCTTTATCTTTGTAGAAAGGGATTCTCTGGTGTGTTGAATGTTTTTTTTTCAATCCGAGATAGATTGTTATAATCTTTTTTTAAAATTCTAGTTCAGCCTGGGGTGCCTGGGTGACTCAGTTGGTTAAGCATTTGACTTCACCTCAGGTTGTGATCTCATGGTTCATGAGTTCAAGTCCCAGGTCAGGCTCTGTGCTGGCAGCTCAGAACCTGGAGCTTGCTTTAAATTCTGTGTCTCCCTTTCTTTCTGCCTCTCTTCCTTCTCAAAAATAAGTAAACATTAAAACAAATTTAAATTCTAGTTCAGCCTACTTGCTTATATCCATTGATTAAATCTTTAGCCATCATTTCTTCCTGTTCTTTCTTTTGAGGTGAATTCCTCCTTCTTGTCATTTAGGAAGAATAAAAAATAATAATAATAGCATGAATAAAAATTAAATGCAAAAATACTCAACAAAACACTAGCAAACTGCATTAAAATATCATTCATCACAATCAAGTGAGATTAATTCCTGGGTTGTAAGGTGCTTCAATATTCACAAATGAATCAACCTGATACACCACATATATAAAAGAAAGGATAGAAATAATATTATCTTTTAAATTCACGCAGAAAAAGCATTTGACAAAGTACAACATCCATTCATGTTAAAAACTCTCAATAAGCAATGCTTAGAGGGAATATACCTCAGATAATAAATAGCATATACAACAAACCCACAACTAATATCATCCTCAATGAGGAACAGATGAGAGCTCTTGCTCTATGCTCAGGAACAAGACAAGGATGTACCCTCTTGCCACTTCTATTCAACATAGTGCTGGAAGTCCTAGCCACAGCGATTAGAAAACAAAAAGACATAAAATGCATCTAAATTAGCAAAAAAGAAATAAAACTCACTATTTAAAGATGGCATGATACTCTATGTAGAGAATCCAGGATACTCCACAAAAAAACCCCTGCTAGAACTGGTACATGAATTCAGTAAAGTTGCAAGATACAAAGTCAGTGTACAGAAATTGACTGCGTTTATCTACACCAATAGTGAAGTAGAGAAAGAGAAATCGAGGAATTAGTCCATTTACAATTGCATGAACCAAGATACTTATAAATAAACCCGACCATAGGTAAAAATATTTCTGTTCTCCAAAAACTATAAAACACTGATGAAAGAAATTGAAAAGGACACCAAGAAATGGAAAGACATTGCATGTTCATTAATCAGCAGGACAAATATTGTTAACATGTCTATACTCTCCAAAGCAATCTACATATTTCATACAATCCTATCAAAATACAAACAGCATTGTTTTCAGAGCTAGAAAAAATAATCCAAAAATTTTTATGGAACCAGAAAACACCCCAAATAGCCAAACCAACTTTGAAGGACAAAAGCAAAGCTGAAGGCATCACCATTCTGAGCTAAAAGTTATATTGTAAAGGTATGGTGTTCGAAATAGCTGGTACTGCCACAAAAATATACATAGGTCAATTGAACAGAATAGAAACAACACAAATGAACCCACAACTATATGGTCAATTAGTCTTCAATAAGGTAGGAAAGAATATCCAATAAAAAAAAAAAGCAATCTCTTCAACAAATGGTATTGGGAGAAGTAAACAGCAACATGCAAAAGAATAAAACTGAACTACTTTCTTACACTGTACACAAAAAATAACACAAAATGGATTACAGATATAAATGTAAGAAAGGAAATAATTAAAATTTTAGAGAACACAGGCAGTAATCTCTTTGACATTGGCTATAGCAACTTCACTCTAGATATGCCTCCTGAGGCAAGGGAAACAAAAGCAAAAATAAACTGTTAGTACTACATAAAAATAAAATCTTCTGCACAGCTAATGAAACAATAACCAAAACTAAAAGGCAACCTTTGGAATGGAAGAAGAAATCTCAAATGACATACCTGATAAAGGGTTATTATCCAAACTATATAACGTATAAAACTCAACACCCAGAAAACAAATAATTCAAATAAGAAACAGAGAGAAGACATGAATAGACACTTTCCAAAGAAGACAACCAGATGGCCAACAGACATGAAAATATGTTCAACATCATTCACCTTGAGGGAAATACAAATCAAAACTGCAATTCTATGTCACCGCACCTTAGTTAGAATTGCTAAAATCAGAAACACAAGAACATCAGGTGTTGGCAAGGATATAGAGAAAGGGGAACCCTCTTACACTGTTGTTGGGAATACAAACTGGTGCGGCCACTCTGGAAAACAGTATGGAGATTCCTCAAGAAATTAAAAATGGAATTACCCTATGATGCAGTAATATCACTACTGGGTATTTACCCAAAGAATACAAGAACACTGAAACAAAGGGATACAGGAACCCATGTGGTCATTTCAGCATCATTTACAATAGCCAAATTATGGGAGCAGCTTATTTCCATAGATTGGTTACTGGACAAGAAAGAAGTGGTATATATACACGATGAAATATTATTCAGCCATAAAAACAATGAATCTTACCATTTTCAATGACATAGATAATGCTAGAGAATATAATGGTAAGAAAAATCAGTCAGTCAGAGTAAGATAAATACCATATGATTTCACTCATGTGAGGTTTAAGAATAAAAACAAATGAGCAAAGGAAAAAGATAAATCAAGGAACAGTCTCTTAATAAAAGAGAACCAACTGAGGAATCCCAGAAGGGAGGTTAGTGATGGGGGGGGGTGTTGAGATACATAGGTGATGGGGATTAAGGAGTGTACTTGTCATGATGCGCACCAGGTGATTACAAAAGTTTTGAATCACTATGTTGTACACATGACACTAATATAAAGCCGTATGTTAACTAACTGGAATTAAAATAAAAACTTTATAAAAAACTAAAAACAAAGTAATTAATTAGTTAATTAAAAGGCATGTGGATTAGCTCTGAAAAAATAACTATTGGTAGATATGTACTTATTCACATTCTATAATTTTCATAATTGTTTTCTAGTTGTTTTTGCAATTATTCTCTGTCCTCTTCCTTTTCCCTTGCTCTCCTTTCTTATGACTGATGAATTTAGTAGTATCATACTTGGCTATTTCTGTTTATTTTTTGTGCACTTTCTAAAGATTTATCTGTTTGGGGTTAACATATGGTTCATAAATAACATCCTAAGAGTATAGCAGTCTATATTAAGTTGGTGACCACTCAAATTTGAACACATTATAGAAGAACTACATTACTTTCTTCTTTTATGTATTTATTTTTTAATCTTTTTTATTAAATTTTTAAACATTCATTTATTTTTGAGAGACAAAGAGATACAGAGCATGAGCGCGGTAGGGGCAGAGAGAGAGGGAGACACAGAATCTGAAGCAGGCTCCAGGCTTTGAGCTGTCAGCACAGAGCCAGATGCAGCGCTTGAAACCACGAACCATGAGATCATGACCTGAACCAAAGTCGGAGGCTTAACTGACTGAGCCACCCAGGCACCCTTATATTTTCATTTTTAAGAATTTTGTGTATACCTTGACTTATTTTTTAAGTAAAATTGATTTTACTCCTTTTGTGTTTTAACCTCCATACTGGCTTTATAAGTGACTAATCCACTACCTTTATGTTCGCTTTTACTTGTGAAACTTTCTTCTTTCATAATTTTGTTAACTCTAGTAACAGCTTTTTCTTTATTTTCCAATTATCTGTAACATTTATTGCAAGACTTTATCTTTTATTGGTCTGGGAAACATTAAAAAATTTTAATGTTTATTTATTTTTAGAAAGAAAGAGAGAGAGATAGAGAAAGAGCAAGTGGGAGAGGGACAGAGAGAGGAAGAAAGACACAGAATCCAAAACAGGCTCCAGGCTCTTGAGGTGTCAGCACAGAGCCTGACGCGGGGCTCAGACCTATGGACTGCAAGATCTTGACCTGAGCCGAAGTCAGACACTTAACAGACTAAGCCTCCCAGGCGTCCCTGGCCTGGGAAACATTTAACCCTGTTTCTATTCTGAATGATAATCTTGAGGGACAGAGTATTATTGGTTTTAGGTTTTGGTTTTTTTTTAATTTCAGGATCTTGTATATATCCTGCCACTCCCTTCTGGCCTGCAAAATTTCTGTTGAAAAATTGACTAAAATAGCTGATAGTGGTTTCCTTTGTATGTTACTCTTTTCTCTTCCATTGTTGCTTTTAAAATTATCTCTTTATCACTGCTTTTTGCCATTTTAATTATTATGTGTACTGGTTTAGACATCATAGACCTCATCTTGTTTAAAGTTCTAATTCCCAGACATAGATGTCTCTTTTCCCCTCAGATTTTAACTATTATTTTTCAAATAATTTTTTGCCTCCTTATCTCTTCTCCTGAAAGGACCCTATAATGCAAAAATTATGCTTAATGATGTCACAGAGCTTCCTTAACTTATAATTATTTTCTTTTGCATTTCAGTTTGATTGCTTTCCATTACCCTGTCTTTTGAATCCTTTAATCTGCTTTTGATACCTTCTAGTGTAGTTTTTATTTCAGTTATTGAAGTCTTTAGCTCTTCCTAGTTTTTTTTAATATTTTGTATCTATTAGTTTAAGTTCTTACTTTACTCATTCATAATGTTCTCAATTCCAGTGAATACTTCATGACCATTAGTTTGAACTCTATCAGGAATACTGATTGGGTCCATTTAATTTAGCTTAATTATTTTGATTTTGTCTTATTCTTTTATTTGGGATATATTTTTCTCCCTACCCATCTTGTCTAAATCTGTGTTTGCTTATTTATATTAGGTAAGTAAGCTATGGTTCCTGGTATGGTAAGTAGTGGCTTTGTGTAGAGGATGTCTGTAGTGTCCTAGAGCACAATCTGCCCTCTGGTCACCAGAACCGGGCACTCCAGAGGCGTCTCCTCTGTGAGCTGCATGAGCCCTCCTGTTGTGGCTGAACTGTGATTGCCTTCAGTCCAGTAAGGTGTAATGATTCACCTCCTGCTATGGGAACACTGACCAGGATTTGTTTCTCCATGCCTCTGAGAAACCCAGGTGCAACTGTCATGGGTTTGTTGTTGTGTCTGGCTGTATGTCAATCTAGCTGTGTAAAATTAGATTATCTGCCATAGCTGCAGGCACACTGAAAGACAAGATTTATTTTATGTGCAGCCAGCTAAGAATCCAGAAACAGGAATTTTGGGTGTACTCTGGGTGTAGTGCAGGAGTTACTACTGCAGGAGTCACTTCAATGTGGAACTGATCCTGGCTGGGGCTGCCTGCTGGATGTGGCAGGGCTGAAACCAGTTTGCAGGGATGTCATCCAAGGCGGGTGGGATGTGTAGAGTATGTCCCCAAGAAAATGCTGGTAAGTTAAATGGAGAGTGTTAGAACTATCTCTCACATATACCCAGCTATCTAGGCAGGGGGGCAAGGAAGAAAAGTGGTGACTGCTAGCATTTTATTCCTGGAGAAATCTGTTGATTCCTGCCCTGCTGGAACAAGTTTTAAGACTGGCCAATAAATGCCCTTCATGGATACTCCAGGTATGTTTCAAACTGCTGCATCTGTGCTTTGTCTCAGGACAAGTTATTTAGTATACTGGGTCTATAAGGGTAAAGAGTCAGTTTACTATCTTCCTGAGGCTCTTCTTTTTTATTTCACTTTTTTATGGTTTTAAAGTAATCATTATGCCCATTATGCAGCTCAAACTCATGACTCCAAGATTGGCAACCCTGTTCAATTAGGCATGCTCTGCCAATTGAATGAGCCAGGAGCTCCCCACACATACACAGTCTCTTCTTGAGGTAAGTCAGATGATTTTTTAAAGCTCCCAGAATTAAGTCACATTGATATTTAAGGTTCCTGGAAATAAGTCCTTCTGTTTTCCAAAGCCACACATTGTGTAGAGTATTTTTTTTCAGTGCAGGTTTTCAGTGCCAAAGGCATTCAGTGTGGGGTATGATCATCTTTCTTCTCTATGCTTGTGATGTCCCTCCTGTTTGTGATTAGTCACATGTGGGGGTTTGATTCTCAACTGTGTCTCTACTCTTCCCATTCTTTTTTGTGTGGCCTTCTCTCTGACTAGCTGTGGAAGATCTGTACTTCCAGTTTTCAGGCCATTTTAAGAGTTATTTGCATAGATGTAGCTATTGCCTCAGTGTTCCCTTCCTTGGGACAAGGTAAGCTCAGGATCCTCCTATTCTGTCATCTTTCAAGCCTCTCTTAATGTAACTTGGAAGCCCAAAAATTTATTTGACTCACTTTATTGTGATATTCACTTTTTTTGGTGGTCTAGAACGAAACCTGCAATATTTCCAAGGTATGCTTGTATACCACAACCAGACAGGATTTATACTAGGTATGCAAGCCTGGTTCCACATTACAAAATCATTTAATGTAATACGTCACATAAATAGGATAAAAAAGAAAATGCGCATGATTTTATCAATAGATGTAGAAAAACTTTTGACAAAATCCAAACCCATTCATGATAAAATAAAATTCAGTAATCTAGGAATAGAGAGGAACTGCCTTGCCACAATAAAAATAACAACATCAATAATAAAGTTTCAGCTATCATCAGATGTAATGGTAACAAACTTGAAGCTTTCCCACAAAGATCAGGAATAAAGCAAGGATGTGCCCTATCACCATTTATTTTCAATATCAGACTGCAAGTTCTAGCCAATGCAATATAACAAGAAAACAAAATAAAGGTATACAGATTCAGAAGAAAAAAAAATAAAACTATTGTTGAGTACAGATTACATGATCATCTATGTAGAATATCTGAAAGAATTGACAAATTCCTGGAACTAATGAAGAAATATCACAAGATTTCAGGATAAAGTTTAATGCACAAATTAAATCACACTTCCATATTCCAGTAATGAACAAGTGAAGTTTGAGATTAAAAACACAATACCATTATTTTATTGCTTTCAGAGCATAGGACTTTCACCTATTTGATAACTTTATTCCTATGTATTTAAATCTATAAACCATTGATGAAAAAGGTGAAGATGAGACAAACAAATGGAAATATATTCCATGATCAGATTTGGAAGAATCAGTGTTGTTAAAATATTTATACTACTCAAAGCAGTCTATAGATTGGATGCCACTTCTATGAAAATCCCAACATTATTTCTCAGAGAACTAGAACAAATGAATTAAATATTTCTATGGAATCACAAAAGACCTCAAATATCTAAAACAATCTTAAGAAAGATGAACAAAGCTGGAGGCACCCCAATCCCAGATTGGAAGTTATACAACCAAGCCGTAGTAATCAAAACTTTATGATCCTGGCACAAAAATGAACTCACAGTTATACGGTCAATTCATCTATGACACAGGAGACCAGAATATGCAATGGGTAAAAGACAGTCTCTTCAAGAAATGGTGCTGGGAAAACTGGACAGGTACATACAAAAGAATAAAATTTAAACTTTCTTATACCATACACAAAAATAAGCTCAACATGTATTAAAGGCCTAAATATGAGACCTGAAACCACAAAACTCCTAGAATAGACCATAGGTACTAATTTCTCTGACACTGACCTTGGAAACATCTTTTTACATAGGTTTCCTTAGGTGAGGAAAACAAAAAGGAAAAATAAACTACTAGGACTATACCAAAATAAACTTTTGCACAACAAAAGAAACCATCTGCAAAATGAAAAAGGCAACCTAGTGAATGAAAGAGGATATTTGTAAAGGATATAGCTGATAAGGAGTTAATATCCAAAATATTTAAAGATCTTATACAACTCAGCACCAAAATGAGGAAAAAAAAAACCCAAATAATCTGATTAAAATTGGCAGAAGACATGAATAGACATTTTCTTCCAAAGAAGACATATACAGATGGCCAACAGACACATGAAAAAATGATCAACATTGCTAATCATCAGGTAACTGCAAATAAAAACCACAAGAAGTTATCAGTTTCTGCCTGTTATTATGGCTAGAGTAAAAAACACAAGAAATAACAAGTATTGGCGAGCATGGGGAGAAAATTTACACTCATGAACTGTTGGTGGAATGTAAATTGGTGCAGCTACTCTAGAAAACAGTATGGAGCTTCCTCATAAAGCTAGAAATTGAAATTTCATGTGAACCAGTAATTCCACTACTGGGTATTTACTCAAAGAAAGCAAAAACACTAATTTGAAAAGATGCATGCATTTCTATGTTTATTGCTGCATTGTTTACTATAGCCAAAATATGGAAGCAATCCATGTATACACCAATAGAGGAATGGAGAAAGAAGATGTAGAAGACACACCCACCCAATAATACAAATATAAATGGTATATTACTCAGACATTTAAAAAAATGAGATCATGGGGCACTTGGGTGGCTTATTTGGTTAAGCATCTGACTCTTGATTTCAGCTCAAGTCATGATATCATAGTTTGTGAGATCAAGCCCCACAATAGGCTCAGCACTGGCAGCATGCAGCCTGCTTGGGATTCTCTCTCTCTCTCTCTCTCTCTCTCTCTCTCTCTCTCTCTCTGCCTTTCCCTATCTCTCTATCTGTGTTTATCAAAATAAATAATAAGCATTTTTTTAAAAGAATGTGATTTTTTCATTTGTGCCAATAAGGATGGACATAAGGAGTATTATGCTAAGAGAAATAAGTTAGGTACAGAAAGACAAATACCATATAACTGTACAAATATATGAAATCTAAAAAACAAAAAAAATTAACAGACAGACTCTTAAATTCAGAGGATAAATTGGTGGTTTTCAGAGGGGAGGGGGGTGGGATAAATCGACAAAGGGGATTAAGAGTTACAAACTTTGAGTTATCAAATAAATTACAGAGATAAAAAGTACAACATAAGCAATATAGTCAATAATATTGTAATAACATGTTTTAGTGACAAATGGTGACTTCTCTTATTGTGGTGAGCACTGAGTAAAATATAGAGTTTTTGAGTCAATATGTTCTACACCTAAAACTAGGATAGCATTGTGTGTTAATTATATTTCAACAAAAATACCATTTACATTTGCACGAAATAATAATGAAATACTTGGGTAAAAATGTAACAAAATCTGTTCCAGTTCTATATAAAGATCTCTACAAAACTCTGATGAAATAAATCAAAGAAGAAATAAATAAATGGAAATATACTTCAAGTTCATGAATAAGAAGATTCAATATTGTCAAGATATCCATTATTTCCAAGTCAATCTAGAGATTCAATTCAATCCCAATCAAAATTCTAATAAGTTATAATGTAGACATTGACAAACTGATTATAATGTGTATATTGTGAGGCAAAAGACTCATAGTAGACCTCATTACACTGAGGGAGAAGAATAAAATTGAGAGGATTCACACTACTCTCTTTCAAGAGTTACCATAAAGCTAAAGGAATTAAGACATTTTGGTATTACTGAAAGAGACAATTAGATCAAGTGACATAATAGAGAGCCAAGATATAGATCCATATAGATCTAGTAAAATGATCTTTGACAAAGAAGCATAGGCTATAGAAAAAAGTAAATATATTATTTTTAATAAATCGTTCTGGAACAACTGGGTATTTACATGAACAAAAGAATCTAGACAAAGACCTTACACTGTTAACAATAAATTAAATCAAAGTAGATCACAGACCTAAATATAGAGCACAAAATTATAAAACCCCTATATCAAAACATAGAAGAAGATCTACCCTGGATTTGACAATCACATTTTAGATGCAACTCCAAAAGCCTAATTCATGATAAAAATGAGAAGTCATACTGCATTAACTATTTTTTGTTCTGCAAAATGTTATGTCAGGAAAATGAAAAACCATACCACATATTGGGAGATAATATTCATAAGTGATGTATCTGATAAAGTGCTACTATCCCAAATGAACACAGAACTCTTAAACCTCAACAATGAGAAAACAATTCAATTTTAAAATTGCTTAAAGACCTTAACAGACACTGCACAAAACAAGTTATATAAGTGGCAAATAAGCATAATGGAAAGATATTCCATATCATGTGTCATCAGGAAAATGCAAATTAAAACAAGTCACAGCTACATATCTTTTAGAATAGCCAAAACCCATAACTTAGGCAATACTGAAGTTGGCAATGTTGAGCAACATTAACGTGCATTTATTTTAGTTAGGAATATAAAACAGTATAGCCACTTTGGAACACAGCTTAGCAGTTTCTTAGAAAAGCAAACATACTCTTACAACATAATTCAGAAATCATGCTCCTTAACATTTACCCAAAGAAGGTCAAATTTTATGCTCACAAAAATAGCTGCATGTATAAGTCAATTGCAGTTTTCTTCATAATTATCAAAACTTGGAAGCAAACAAGATGCCTTCAGTAGATGAATGGATCTATAAACTATTATATAATAGTAAAAGTAAATGGGCTGTTAAGCCAATAAGAAGACATGAAAGAACCTTAAAAGCATATTACTAAGTGAAAGAAGTCAATCTGAAAAGGTTGCATTCTCTCTTTCCAGCTATATGACATCCTGTATAAGGTAAAACTATAAAAATAATAAAAAGATCAGTGGTTACTGGGTGACTAAAAAGGAGAGAGGGATGAGTAGGCATAGTACAGATTTTTATAGAAGTGAAATGACTCCTCATGACACTATATTATTGGATACATGTAATTATACATTTGCCCAAACACATAGAATGTAGAACAAGAATAAATCATAATGTAAACTTTGAATTCTGGGTGGTAACAATATTTCAATGTAAGTTCATGAATTATAACGAATGTACTACTGTCATGGGGGTATGTTAATGATAAAGGTTGTTTGTGTGTGGGGGCAGGGAGTAAATAGAAAATCGCTGTACTTCCTGTTCAATTTTCCTTTGAACTTGAAATTGTTTTAGGAAATACAGTCTATTAAAAATGTAAGATATATTTGAGGGTCACCTGGATGACTCAGTCGGTTGAGTTTCTTGACTCCTGATGTCAGCTCAGGTCATGATCTCATGGTTCATGAGTTCAAGTCCCATGTCTAGCTCAGCACTACTGGTGTGGAGCCCATTTGAAATTCACGTTCTTTCTCCCTCTCTCTATGCCCCACCCTTGCTCTCTCTCTCTCTCTCTCTTTTAAAAATATAAACAAATAAATCTTAAAAGATTCTTAAAAATATAAGCTATATTTGAAAGAAATTAATAAATATCTATATAAAGAATGACATCTCATGTTCATGGATTGGAATATTTAAGGTTTTTAAGATAGTTTTGTGTGTTCTTCAGATTCATCTATGATTTTGATACAATCCCTATAAAATTACCATTTATTTTAAGACTCCAATTGGAAATCTAAAGCTAATGTTAAAATTCATTTGGATATACAAAGACTCAGAATATCCAACAATTTTGTAAATTGGAGTATTCACACTTTCTGATTTCAGATTCTAACATAAAGCTATAGTAATAAATATAATTTTGGACTGTGGTACTAGCATATAGATAGACCATCAATGGAAATGTATGGAAAGTCCAAAAAAATCTTACTTTTGTGATCTATTGAATTTCACCAAGAATGTTAGACAGTCCAATGAGGAAAGAACAACCTTTCCAACAAATATATCTCAGGCTAGTGGATATCCATATGTAAAAGAATAAATGACGACTTTTACTTCAGATGATGCAAATTTATTAACTCAAAACTGATCACAGACTTTAATGTAAGGGATAAAAGGTATAAAACCCTTAAAAGAAAATATAGAAGTAAATCTTCATAATTTTGGATTAGGCAATAATTTCCTACATATGACACTAAAAGCAAAAGCACCTAAAGAAGAAATAAATAAATTGGACTGCACTGATATTGAAAGTTTTTGCTTCAAAGTATAACAGTGGGGCGCTAGGGTGGCTCAGTTGGTTAAGTGTCCATCTCTTGATTTTGGCTCAGGTCATAATCTCAAGGTTCATGAGCCCCATGTTTTGCTCTATGCAGACAGAGCACAAGCTGCTAGGGATTCTCTCTTCCCTCCATCTCTTCCCGCCCCTGCCACTTTCTCTCTCTCTCTCAATAAATAAATAACCATTAAAAATTTTTAAAAATTATGACATCAAGGAAGTGGAAATGCAATCCACAAAATATGGAAAAATATATTCAAATCATGTATATATTAAGAGATTTGTACCCAGAATATTTAAAAATCTTTCACCTTAACAGTAAAAAGACAATATACTTAACAAGAAAAATTAAATAGACATTTCTCCAAAGAAATTGGCAAATAGCCAATAAGAACATGGAAATGGCCAATATAAATAGTCATTAAAATTTTTACATCAAAATCACTCTGAAATACTGCTCATTGCATCATCTAGAATGGCTATAATAAACATAAACATAGGGGTACATCTGTCTTTCTGAATGTTTCCTTCCCTTTTTTTCTTCCAAATTTTAATTTAAATTCTAGTTAGTTAACATATAGTTTAATATTGATTTAAGGTGTAGAATTTAGTGCTCCTCATAACAAGTACCCTCCTTAATAACCAACATCCACTTAGCCCATACCCCACCCACCTACTTCCATCTACCTCAGTTTGTTCTCTGTCATTAAGAGTCTCTTATGTCTGGAAAACCCCCAAAAATGTGGAGGTTAAAAACCACCCTACTGAAGAATGACTGGGTGAATCAGGCAATTAGAGAGGAAATTAAAAAATACATGGAAACAAATGAAAAGGAAAATACAACAATCCAAACTCTCTGGGACACAGCAAAGGCAGTCCTAAGAGGAAAGTTCATTGCAATCCAGGCCTATTTCAACAAACTGGAAAAAGCACAAACTCAAAATATAACAGAGCCTTAAGAAAACTAGAAAGGGAGCAGCAAGAGCACCTGAAACCCAGCAGAAGAGAAATAATAAAGATCAGGGAAGAAATAAACAATATAGAATCCACAAAATAATTGAACAGATCAATGAAACCAAGAGTTGTTTTATTGAAAAAATAAACAAAACTGATAAACCTCTAGATAGGCTCCTCAGAGAGAAAAGACAGAACATGCAAATAGACAAAATCATGAAGGAAAATGGATTTATTACAACAGATCCCTCAGGGGAAAAAAAAAAAGCAATAATCAGAGAACTATGGAAAATTATATGCCAACAAACTGGACAATCTAGAAGAAATGGACAAATTCCAAAATGCACATGCACTACCAAAATTCAAACAGAAAGAGACAGAAAATCTTAACAGACTGATAACCAGTGAAGAAATCAAATCAGTTTCAAAAATCTCCCAACGAATAAAAGCCCCAGGCTGGATGGATTCCCAGGGGGAATTCTACGTGACATTTAAAGCAGAGGAAACACCGATCCTTCTCAAGTTATTCCAAAAATAGAAATGGAAGGAAGACTTCCGGACTCATTCTATGAAGCACATATCACTTTGATTCCTAAGCCAGACAGAGATCCAAGAAAAAAAGAGAACTACAGGCCAATATCCTTAATGAATACGGATGCAAAAATACTCAACAAGATACTAGCAAATGTAATTCAACAGCATATAGAAAGAATTATCCATCATGATCAATTGGGATTCATTCCTGGGTTACAGAGCTGGTTCAATATTCGCAAATCCATCAATGTGATACATAACATTGACAAAAGAAAAGAAAAAAAACATGTGATCCTGTCGATAGATGCAGAAAAAGCATTTGACAAAATACAACATCACTTCTCAATTAAAACCCTTGAGAAAGTTGGGATAGAAGGAACTTATTTAAACATTATAAAAGCCATTTATGAAAAGCCCACAGCCAATGTTATCCTCAATGGAGAAAAACTGAGAGCTTTCTCCCTGAAATCAGGGACACGACAGGGATGTCCACTCTCACAACTGTTGTTTAACATAATGCTGGAATCCTAGCATCAGCAATCAGACAACAAGAGGAAATAAAAGCATCAGAATCAACAAAGAAGAAGTCAAACTTTCACTTTTCACAGATGACTTGATGCTCTACATGGGAAACCCAATCGAATCCACCAGAAGCCTTCTAGAACTGATCCATGAGTTCAGTAAAGTCGCAGGCTACAAAATCAATGTGCAGAAATCAGTTGCATTCTTCTACACCAAAAAATGAAGCAACAAAAAGAGAAATCAAGAAACTAATACAATTCAAAATTGCACAAATAAACATAAAACACCTAGGAATAAACCTAACCAAAGATGTAAAAGACCTGTATGCTGAAAACTATAGAAGACTTGTTAAAGAAATTGAGGAAGACACAAAGAAATGGAAAAACATTCCATGCTCATGGATTGGAAGATTGAACATTGTTAAAATGCCATTATTACCCAAAGCAATTTAGACATTCAATGCAATCTCCATCAAAGTTGCATCAGAATTCTTCTCAAAGCCAGAATAAACAAGCCTAAAATTTGTACGGAAACACAAAAAACCCCGAATAGCCAAAGTATTATTGAAAAAGAAATCCAAAGCAGGAAACATTACAATCCCTGACTTTAGCCTCTACCTCAAAGCTGTCATCATCAAGGCAGTATGGTATTGGCACAAAAACAGACACATGGATCAATGGAATAGAATAGAGAGCCCAGAACTGGACCCACAAGTGTATGGCTAATTAATCTTTGACAAAGTAGGAAAGAGTATGCAATGGAAAAAAGACAGCCTCTTCAACAGGTGGTGTTGGGAGAGCTGGACAGCAAAATGTAGAAGAATGAAACTAGAGCACTTTCTTACACTATTCACAAAAATAAACTCAAAATGGATGAAGGACCTGACTGTGAGACAGGAAACCATGAAAACCCTAGATGAGAATGCAGAAAATAGCCTCCTTGACCTCAATCGCAGCAATTTCCTCCTTGACACTTCCCCAAAGGCAAGGGAATCAAGAACAAAAATGAACTGTTGGGACCTCATCAAGATAAAAAGCTTCTGCAATGCAAAGGAAACAATTAAAAAACAACTGATAGGCAACTGACAGAATGGGAAAAGATAGTGGCAAATGGCATATCAGACAAGGGCTAGTATCCAAAGTCTACAAGGAACACACTAAACTCCATACCCGAAAAACGAATAATCCAGTGATGAAATGGGCAGAAGACCTGAAGAGACTCTTCTCCAAAGAGGACATCCAGACGGCCAACAGGCACATGAAACGATGCTCAGCATCAATCATCATGAGGGAAATACAAATCAAAACTACACTGAGATACCACCTCACACTGGTCAGAGTGTCTAAAAGGAACAAATCAAGAGGCTATAGATGCTGGCGAGGATGTGGAGAGATGGGCACCCTCCTACACTGTTGGTGAGAATGTAAACTGGTGCAGCCGCTCTGGAAAACAGTGTGGAGGTTCCTCAAAAAATTAACAATAGAACTCCCGTATGACCCAGCAATAGCACTGCTGGGGATCTACCCAAGGGATACAGAAGTGCTGATGCATAGGGACACATTTACCCCAATGTTCATAGCGGCACATTCAACAATAGCCATATCATGGTAAGAGCCTAAATGTCCATCACCTGATGAATGGATCAAGAAAATGTGATATATATACACAATGGAGTACTACATGGCAATGAGAAAAAATGAAATCTGGCCATTTGTAGGAAAGTGGATGGACCTCGAGGGTATCATGCTAAGCGAGATAAGTTAGGCATATGTTTGCACTCACAGGTCTAACAGGAGAACAGGAGAATCCTAATGGAGGACCAGGGGGAGGGGAAGAGGGAAAGATAGTTGGGGAAAGAGAGGGATGCAAAACCTGAGAGACTATTGAATACTAAAAATGAACTGAGGTTTGAAGGGGGAGGGGGAGGAGGAAGGGAGGAGGTGGTGATGGAGGAGGGCACTTGTGGGGAAGAACACTGTGTGTTATATGGAAACCAATTTGACAATAAACTATTTAAAAAATAAAATTAAAAAAATAAAAAGTGGTATATATATAAAATGGAATACTACATGGCCATGAGAAAGAATGAAATCTGGCCATTTGTAGCAAAGTGGATGGACCTTGAGGGTGTCATGCTAAGCGAAAGAAGTCAGGCAGAGAAGGAAAGATAAAATATGTTTTCACTCAAAAATCTAGCAGGAGAAACCTAATAGGGGACCATGGGAAGGAGGAAAGGGAGGAAGAGTTGGGGAGAGGGAGTGAGGCAAATCATGAGAGACTTTTGAATGCTGATAACAGACTGAGGGCTAAGGAGTGGGGGAAGGGAAAGGGGATGATTGTCATGGAGGGGGGTACTTGTGGGAAAGAGTACTGAGTGTTATATGAAAACCAACTTTGTAATAAACTAAATAAAAAAAGAGTCTCTTATGGTTTGCTTTCCTTTTTCTTTTATCTCTCCTCACATGTTCATCTGTTCTGTTTCCTAAATTTCACATATGGTATTTGTCTTTCTCTGACTGACTTATTTCATGTAGCATAGTACTCTCTAGCTCCATCTATGTCATTACAAATGGCAAGATTCAGTCTTGTTTATAGCTGAGTAACATTCCTCTGTGTGTGTGTGTGTGTGTGTGTGTGTGTGTGTGATCTTTATCCATTGATCAGTCAATGGATATTTGGGCTTTTTCCATAGTTTATTGTTGACAACACTGCTTTAAACACCATGGGGCATGTACCCTTTCAAATCTGTATGTTTGTATCCTTTGGGTAAATACCTAGTGTTTACGTTTTCTTCAGGTAATATCCAGAAGTGGAATTACTGGATTTTATGGTATTTCTATTTTTAATTTTTTGAGAACCCCCAATAATGTTTTCCATATTGGCTGCACTAATTTACATTTCCACCAATAGTGTATGAGGATTCACTTTTCATATCCTCACTACCACTTATTTGATATTTTCGTAATTATCATTCTAACAGGTGTGAGGTGACATCATATTGTAGTCTTCATTTGCATCTCCCTGATGATTAGTGATTTTGAGAATATTTTAATGTATATATTGTCCAAGTGGATTTCTTCTTTGGAAAAAATGTCTATCAAATCCTCTGCCCATTTTTTAAATCAGGTTATTTGTCATTTTGGTATTGAGTTCTGTGATTTTCTTACTTTTAGATAATAATCCCTTATCTGATACATAGTTTATAAATACTTTCTCTTATTCCAGAGATTGCCTTGTTATTTTGATTGTTTCTTTGGCTGTGCATAAGCTTTTTACTTGATTTTGTTTCACCTGTTGAGTTTTGCTTTTGTTGACATGCTTTGGGTGTCACATCCAAAAATGGTTGCAAATGCCAATGCCAAGGGGCTTTTCCCTTAAGTTTTCTTCTAGGTGTTTTACAATCTAAGGTCATATATTTAAGTATTTAACACATTTCCAGTTAATGTTCATGACTGGTGTAATAGAAAAATTCACTTATATTATTTTTCATGTGACTATCTTGCTTTCCCTGAATCATTTATTTAAAAGACTATCATTTTCTTACTGAGAATTCTCAATTTTCTCTTTAAATATTAGTTGAGCAAGTATATGAGAGTTTGCTTGGGGGTTATTTATTGTTTCATTGGCTTATGTGTCTATTTTTATATGAGTGCAATAACCTTGATTACTATAGCTGTGTAGTACTATTTGCAATATTCTTCTGGCTTTGTTCTTTCTCAAGATTGCTTTGGGTTTCAGGGGGATCTTGTGGTTCCATTTTAGAATTTTTTTTCTATAGGGGCACCTGGGTGGCTCAGTCAGTTAAGCATTCAACTTCGGCTCAGGTCATGATCTCATGGTTCCTGGGTTTGCGCCCTGTGTCAGGCTCTGTGCTGAGTGCTCAGAGCCTGGAGCCTGCTTTGGATTTTGTGTCTCCCCTTCTCTTGGCCCCTCCCATGTTCATGCTTTGTCTTTCTCTGTTTCATAATAATAAATAAACGTTAAAAAGTTTTTAATTAAAAAATGAATTTTTTATATATGTGAGAAATACTATTAAAAGTTTCACATATATTGTATTGAGATTATAGATGGCTTTGGTTGCATGGATATTTGAACACTAATTAATTTTTTCAATTCAGGAACACAGGGTAAGTTTTTATTTGTTTATGTCATCAATTTCTTTTATCTACATCTTATAATTTCAGTTTACATATTATTCATCTCCTTGGTTAAATCTATTCTTATGTATTTTATTATTTTTGATGCTATTATGAATCAATTGTTTATTTCTTTTTCAGATATCTTGTTGTTAGTGTATAGAAATGCAACTGACTTATATATGTTGATTTTGGGTTCTGCAACTTCACTGAATTTGTTGATTAGTTGTATCAGTGTGTGTGTGTGTGTGTGTGTGTGTGTGTGTGTGTGTAGTCTGTATGTCATATTATATCATCTGTAAACAAAGACAATGAGACAAATTTTACTTCTGTCTGTCTAATTTGGGTGTCATTTATTTCTTCTATTGTCTAATTGCTCTGGATAAGACTTACAGTACTCTGTTGGATAGGAGTAATAAAAATGGTCATCCTTGTTTTGTTACTGTTCTTAGAAGAAAAGTTTTCAGTATTTCAACATTGGGCATGATGATATTTGTGGCCATGTCATATATGGCCCTTAGTATATTGAGGTATGTTCCTTCTTATACCCTTTTGTTGAGAGTTTTTATCATGAAAAGATTGAATTGTGTCAAATGTTTTTCTGAATCCATTAAAATGATCTTATGATTTTTATCTCTTATTTTATTGATGTTAAGTATCACATTGGTTGATTTGTTTTTATTGAATAATCTTTCCATCGTAGTGATAAATCTCACATGATCATGATGCATGATCATTTAAATGTGCTGTTGAATTTAGTTGACAAGAATTTTATTGAGAATTTTTGCATCTATATTTATCAGGGTTATTGGCCTATAGTTTCCTTTTATTGTCCTTATCTGGCTTTGGAAACAGTAATTGTAACCCTGTAAAATTAGTTTAGGAATATTTCTTCTACTGTTATGTTTTGAGAAATCTTTATATATGTTAGCTATAAGGCCTTTGTTTGCTATATGGTTTTCAAACACTTTATTTCACCCTTTAGTGTTTCTTTCATTCTTCTAGCAGAATTTTTCACAGTGCCAATCTTTGCAGTTTTGATGATGTTGAATTTACCCATTTTTTCTTTTACCAATTACACTTTTATTAAATATCTAAGTTTTTTTTTCACACTGTGCTATTTCTGGGAAAAAAAAACTCTTATGTCCTACGTTTAGATTTGCAGGGGTTTCTGGGTGGCTCAGTTGGTTGAGCATCCGACTTTAGCCCAGGTCATGATCTCACGGTTTGTGAGTTCAAGCTCCACATAAGGCTGTCTGCTGTCAGTGTGGTGCCCGCTTCAGTCCTCTGTCCCTTCTTTTTCTGTACCTCTTCTACTCAAGCTCACTGTCTCTCACTGGGTGTGATATGGAAACCAATTTGACAATAAACTATTAAAAATAGTTCACAAGAAAAAATTAAATAAACATAATAAATAAAATAAAATTTTCATCTATTTTGCTTCAGTTTTAAAATGATGTAAAGTTCAGTGTGGTTTTATTTTTGTCTATATATGTTCAACTCTTCCTGCACCATACGTTGAGATTATCCTTCTTCCACTGAGTTTCTTTGGCAAACATCAACTCTACATATTTCTGTAGTTTTATTTTTGGGGTCTCTATATTTTTCCATTGATCTATTCATCTATTTTTCCACCAATACCAATTTTTTTTTTGCTTATAAACAACAAAAATTTCTTTCTCATGTATCTGTAGGAGAGGAAGTCCAAGATCAAAATGAAAGCATGAATCCCACACTCTTCTGATTACCGTGGCTTTTCAATAATTATTAACATGGGGTAGAATAATTTCTCCAACTATATTATTTTTAAAAGTTGGTTTTAGTTCTTGTAGTTTCCTTGTATTTCCATATAATTTTTAGTATAAATTTGTATATACCTATAAAAAACCTTGCCAAGATTTTGATAAAAATTGCATTATATGTCAGGGCAGTTTGAGAGAAAGGTGACATTTTAATTGAAACAATTCATTTATTCAGATCTTTAATTTCCTTATTTTTAATTTTCAGCATAGAGATCTTGCTTGTTTTTACTACATATATACCTAGATATTTCTATTTGGGGGACAATTGTTAAAAGTATTGTAATTTTACTGTCAGTTTCCACATTCTCCATTGCTAATATGCAGAAATATATTTGATATTTGACATTGGATCCTGAAGAGTTCCTGAATTCACTTACTCTAGATTTTATGTAGGTTTTTAAAGATCAAATACATAGAAAAGCATGCCATTTGCAAATAGGGCAATTTTATTCCTTCTTTCCCAATTTGTACATCTTTTACTTAATTTTCTTACATTTTGGTACAAGCTAGGACTTCCAATATTATGTTGAATAAGAGTGGTTATAGCAGTCTTTGCTTTGTTTTTTATTTTACAGGGGATGCATTTTGTTTTTTATCATTAAGTGTGATGGTAACTGTAGGCATTTTATAGATTTTTTTCAAGTTGAAGAATTTCTTCTCTATTATTTACTTGCTGAGATTTAAAAAAAATCACAAATAGATACCGATTTTTGACAACAGTTTTATGCATAAATTTATATGGTCATATAATTTTCTTCTTTAGCTTATTGATATATGATTGATTACATTGACTGAATTTCAAATATTTAACCAGAATTACGTTCCTAGAATAAGTCCCACTTTGTTGTGATATATAATTCAAATTTTTGCTAAATTCACTTTGCTAGTATTTTGTTGAGGATTTTTGTGTCTGTGGACATGAGAAATATTGATGTTTTCTTTTTTATGTTGTTTTAATTTGGTTTTGGCATTAGGATAATAGTGTTATCATAAAATAATTTGAAGTGCATTTTATCCTCTTAAACTTTGGAGGTGATTGTATATAATTGGAACTAGTATTTTTTTATTTTTTAAAGTTATTATTTATTTATTCTGAGAGAGAGAGAGAGAGAGAGAGAGAGAGAGAGAGAGGGAGCATGAGAAGGGGAGGGGCAGAGAGAGAAGGAGAGACAATCCTAAGCAGGCTCAGCACTGTCAGCACAGAGACCAACACAAGGCTCAAACTCACAAACCGTATCACGACCTGAGCTGAAATCAAGAATTGGATGTTTAACTGACTAAGTCTCCCAGCTGCTTTGAACAAGTTATTTTTAAATGTTTAGTAGATCTATCCAGTGAAGCCATATGGACTTGGTGATTCCTTTTTCAAAAGCTTTTAAATTCCAAATTCAATATTTCACATCTTTATAAAATTATTGTGGTTCTCTATGTTTTATTTTGTGAGCATTGTTAGTTTTTGGTGTTTGAGAAATTGGTACATTTATTCTAAGTTTTGGAATTTATAAGAAAATGTTGGGGAGAGAGAAAGCACAGGCAGGGGAGAAGCAGAGAGAAGGAGAGACAGAATCCCAAGCAGGCTCAGCACTTAGCAGTGTTCCCAACTTGGGGATCGAGCTCACAAACTGTGAGATCATGACCTGAGTTGAGACCAAGAGTCTGTTGATTAACTGACTGCATCACCCAGGTGCCCCTGCCTTAATTATATTTTTAATGTCTGTGGCATCTATAGTTATATCACCAGTATCATTCCTGATATTGATGACTTTTGTCTTTCTTTTTATCATGTTTCTCTTGTCATAACTTTATCAATTTTATTGGTCTTTTCAAAAAACCACCTGAAAAATGTATTTTCTTTATTGTTTCTCTGATTTCAATTTCATTTATTTCTGCCCTTGACTTTATTATATCCTTCCTTTGTTTTGAGCTAATTTTCTTCTAATTACTCCAATTTTTTGAGGTAGAAACATGAATTATTGATATAAAACATTTTCTCTTTACTAATGTATTTATTACAGTAAATTTCATTCTCAAAACTCATTTAGCTACATCCCACATATTTTTTAAAAAGTTTTTAATTTATTTTTGAGAGATAGAGAGAGACAGTGCAAGCAGGGGAGGGTCAGAGAGAGAGGGAGATACAGAATCTGAAGACAGGCTCCAGGCTCTGAGCTCCTGTCAGCACAGAGCCCGACGTGGGGCTGGAACCCATGAACCACGAGATCATGACCTGAACTGAAGTCAGATGCTTAACTGACTAAACCACCCAGGCGCCCCCATCCCACATATTTTGGCATGTTGTATTTTTATTTTCATTCAGGTCCAAGTATATCTTCATGTACTTTGAAACAGTTATTTTTGACTTATCTATTATTTTAGAGTGTGTTATTTATTTTTCCAGTGATTGGTAATTTTTCCTTGTTTAAAAAAATTTGCCTATCCAAATCCCTTATGACCCAGAAATAGCATTGCTAGGGATTTACCCAAGAGATACAGAAATGCTGATGCATAGAAGTACATGTGCCCCAATGTTCATAGCAGCAATGTCAACAATAGCCAAAACATGGAAAAAGCCTAAATGTCCATCACCTGATGAGTGGATCAAGAAGATGTGGTATATATACACAATGGAGTACTACATGGCAATGAGAAAGAATGAAATCTGGCCATTTGTAGGAAAGTGGATGGACCTCGAGGGTGTCATGCTAAGCGAAATAAGTCAGGCAGAGAAGGACAGATACCGTATGTTTGCACTCATAGGTCTAACAGGAGAACAGGAGAGACCTAATAGAGGTCCAGGGGGAGGGGAAGAGGGAAAGAGAGTTGGGGAGAGAGAGGGACACAAAACTTGAGAGACTATTGAATGCTGAAAATGAACTGAGAGTTGAAGGGGGAGGGGGGAAAAGAGGTGGTGGTGATAGTGGAGGGCACTTATGGGGAAGAGCACTGGGTGTTGTATGGAAACCAATTTGACAATAAACTATTTAAAATAAATTAATTAATTAATTTAAAAAATCAGATTTGGATTTTATTGTCAGAGAACATACTCTGTATCTATCACTATTTTTACATTTGTTGAAGTTTTTTATGGCCTTGGAAACAATCCATCATAATGAATACTCCTAATTTTCTCTCATTTGAAAATCTTTATTCCCCCTATATTTCTGAGGGATAGTTTCACTAGTCATAGAACTGAATGCTGGCAATTCTTTTCTTTCAGCATTTGAAAAACGTGGCATTTTCTTCTGGTCTTCATGGTTTTTTATGAGAAATCCACTGTTATTTGAGTTATTGTTTCTATGTAGGTAATGTGTCATTTCTCTGTCACTGCAATGTTGTGAATGTTTAATTCCCCACTGGTCCCTGCTGACACCTTCATGGCCAAAGCATGGCCCTAACTTGCTCTGTCATTTTGCCAATGGGTAACAATATAAGATTAGCACCTCTTTCTGTTCTAGTGACACCTTCCCAGTAAAAATGTTGCACTGACTTATACTATCTCATCGCCACTGGTTTTGGGTGGCAGTTCAGCTTTCTGCTGTCCCCTGCTGTGATGAGGGAAGATATAGTAGCTAACTCACACCACCTTGCACTTGTTCCATCTCAGCTATTTCAGGTATATGTGGATGTTGAGTTCCCACTGACTTCAGATTGGGGTAAGTAAACTACCATCAGTCACTACATTGCATAGCCTTATTGACACATTCTGACTTATTGATGTTGGATTACAATGGAAATTTAGCTCCATCTAATCCTCACTTACAGCAAGGGAGGGAAAAGAAGAATGCCAACTGGAACTTCCCTACAGTATCTGATTCTATTTTAATTATGCTGCATGAGAATGAAAGCTTGTTTTCTATGTCCCCACTGAAACTAGAGGAGTTGAAAATAAAGTCTTGAACTGCCTCATTCTACCTTTTTGCTTCTGGGTGGAGTTAGAACTGCAGTTCTCTACAGGCCCCTCTGACATTGGAGAAAAGTGGGTGTGAAGAAGAGGGAAAAGTAACATTGCCTTACACTACTCTTTCTATTTCATTTCTGTTAGCTGACAGTGAAAACCCATCTTCCTACTTGGCCTCATTGACACCACCCAAGTAGTGGAATCAAAGTCTTGCTTACTATTACTAGGCAGGGGATGGAAGTCCGACCAATACCACCCTGATAGAAGAATTAGGGAGCCATTTATCCATTGATGTTTGGCTTGACTAGCATGGGCACTATCAAAATTACTCTCTATGGGGCGCTTGGGTGGCTCAGCTGGTTTAGCGTCTTACTTCAGCTCAGGTCATGATCTCAAGGTTCCTGCGTTTGAGCCTCACACTGTGCTTACAGCTCAGAGCCTGGAGCCTGCTTCGGATTCTGTGTCTCCCTCTGTCTCTCTGCTCCTACTCCACTCATGCTCTCTCTCTGTCTCTTAAGAATAAATAAACATTTTAAAATGCTCTCTATTCTACTCTGATACCCCTTCTTATGTGCTTTGTAAAGAGAGTCAGCTTTCTCTGGGGCCCTTTATATCTATGTTTATTGAAAATTTTGGGTTGTAAATTTCTCCAGCACATTGTCCAGGATATATAAGAGGAAAATAAACCCCAACAGGATGCTCCCCTGTGTTGCTCAAGTCCCAAGGTCTCCAAGCTCTTTATTTTCTTCTTCTCACTTTTCAGAGTTTTCTTATGCTTTATTTTTAGTTGTATGAAGAAGAACTTGAGAATAAGAGGCAATTCATTCTTGGCCAGAAGTAGAATTCTCCCATTGCATTTTTAGAGTAAATTATAGAAATATCTTAAACATTTTTAAAATTTATTTCTTTAAATTCAAGTTAGTTAACATACAGTGTAGTATTGGTTATAGGAGTGGAACTTAGTGACTCATCGCTTACATAAAACCACCAGTGCTCATCCCAACCAGTGCCCTCCTTAACGTCCATTATCCAGTTAGCCCATTCCCCCACAAACCTCCCCTCCAACAACCCTCAGTTTGTTCTCTGAATTTAAGAGTTTCTCTTGGTTTGCTTCCTTCTCTGTTTTTATCTTACTTTATAGTAAGAAATGAATTAAGTTTCTCCTGTGTTCTCAGTGGAATTTTGTATAGCCATTCAAATCATATCAGCAAATAATACTTATTGACATGAGAAATATACCATGGTATCAGAATGCAAAATTCTATGTACACTTATACCAATTATATAAGAGGAGTTGTGTATGTGTGTTTGTGTGCATGTGTGCATGTGTACACGTATTCCCATACTTGTGTATGCAAGTGGATGAAAGAAATATGCCTGAAATTTTTACAAAAAATGGTAGCAGTGGATATCTTTGAGTATTGGGGTTATGGGTAATTTTTATTTTCTGTTTTATACCTTTCCATTTCCAAATGTTCTACTATGGACATGTCTTAGTTTCATAACTGGGGGGGAGGGCGGAGATAAAATCCTTATTAAATTAGATGCTTTATTCTTGACAGAACTATTTTGGTTCTATAAAGGAAAACTTATTGTCAGTGACAGAACTTAAAAGTGAGTTAACCCCAACTATCTATGTTTAAATATGTAAAATTGCAGTAAAGAGGAGTGTAAAAAAAGGTCAGCTATAGAGAAAATTTGGTAATAGCTTCCTAAATCATGAACTGGAAGTGTATACGTGCTTTTGAGATGTAAAAATGTTTTAGGCAGATAACACCAAGACATTTTAAGAAAACTAATTTAATTCTCCTAGGACATTTTCTCCTAATATTTTGTATATATTTTCTTAATAATTTACTAATTCAGTATCATTCCATTTCCATAAGAGAACCTCAGACCCTGAGAGATCCATTTGTTTTATGCTCTTTCCTGTTTCATTTTACCAGATCGGTCAAAGACCTCTAGGCCAACCAGATATAAACTGGTTTGACTGAAGTCACCACAATCTCAGTTATATAAAAACCTGAAGCTCAGTTTATTCTCATAATTATAGATAAATTCTTTGATAAGCACTAATTTCAAGTCAGCAGTAGAGAGCTCATTTTTAGAGCAACATAATAAATGTGGTCCAGTCCCAACCACTCCAGTTACTTTGGATTTAAAGATAGTTCCTTTTTGGTGCATAGCTATATAAAATTTGGGTTTTATTATTAGTTTCTCATTGCAACTCTGTCTCAGGAGTAGAAAAATATTTACCCCTCAGGCTAGATGTGTGTGAGGCTGCTAGTTCCTGATTGTGGTAAAGACGGACATGTGCTGCTCATTATCTCTCCCCCACTCTTTTCTTCCTCTCTTCTGTACCTTCTTCATGTGATCAAGGGGTTGGTGTTTGAGAAGGGGGGCAGCTATAAAATTGAGGCTCCACACGTAAATGGTAGTAAATTTGCCTCTTTTGTATTAGCTCTTGTTGCTTCTCTTTAAGATGCTGTATAGACAGACAGAATTGTGACTGTGTGTTTTCTTTGTGATGTGTACATGCTGAATGATGGTGACTTCTTTTAGGATGTTTTGGGAATAAGCAATATGGGCACCTAATACTGTCTTATGCTTTAGTTCTAAGACACAAAAGTCCCTGAGGGGTGGCATTTTATTTTCCCTTGGTGCCAGTATCAGGGATATCAAAAATATACCCTTGTGATGCCTGCCCCCTTATTCAAATGGGTTGCTCTCTGATCCACATCTCCCTTTTAACTTCCCAGATTCCTCTTCCTATTCTCTTGAAGCTTGTGCTTTTGGGTTGAGTATTTATATGCAGATGTAGTGGGGAGTTGTGAGGGCTGACTTCCATTTTCTCTTCATCTATATACCCTGTACCATAAGTTTTCATATTAGCTCCGTATGACACAGTTTTGTGAATCTCTGGGTGAGAAGTAAATCTTTGCTCTGTATAGCTCAAAAATCATGGGAAATTCTTTTGGAGCCAATACAAATTTGGGGAAGAAACAAGCCAAACCTTGAGGACAGTGATGGAAAGTATAGCAACTTCTCATTAGCTTTGCTCTCTCCAAGTAGGTGACCTCAAAAAGGAGTGGTATGATATATTCAAAGGGCTGAAAGTAAAAAACCCTATAATCTAGAATACTCTACCCAACAAGATTACCATTCAGATTTAGAGGATAGATAAAGAGTTTTCCAGACAAAAAGAAAAAAATTAAAGAAAAATTTCACCATTAAACCAGGCTTACAAGAAATGTTAAAGGGATTTCTTTAGGTGGAAAAGAACAAGACATGATTAGAAGTAAGAAAATTAAAAATTAAAATTTGTAAAAAAATGACAACATATGCATAAAACACAGAGGAGGGGGTAAAAAATTCTTTTAGAACATATTTGAAATTAAATGACTTCCAACTTAATATAGACTGCTATATACTCATGATCCAATGTATGACCTCATGATAATCACAAACTCAAAACCTGTAACAGATAAACAAAAAAAATAAAGAAAAACAAAGCCAAGCATAACACTACAGTCAGCAATCACAAGGGAAGAAAAGAAAAGAAGAAAAAGGAAACAGAGAACTACAAAAGTCAGAAAATAATGAACAAAATGTTAACAAGTACATACTTATTAGTAATTCTTTAAGTGCAAATAGTCTAAATGCTCAAATCATAAGGTTGCAGAATGGGTAAAAAAAAACAAACAAACATAGGACTTATCTGTATGCTGCTTGGGAGAAACTTACTTCAGATCTAAGACAGAGAAACTGAAAGTGAAAGGATGGAAAAAGATATTCTATGAAAATAGGATTGAAAAGAAAGCCAGGGTAGCAATACTTATATCAGACAAAGGACACGTAATTTTTCTCTTCCAAAATTTCACTTACTTATTTATTTTTTTCACAATTTTATTTAAATTCAAGTTAATTAACATGTATTGATTTCAGGAGTAGAATTTAGTAATTTCTCACTTGTATAAAACACCCAGTGTTCATCCCAACAAATGTAGTCTTTAATGCCCATCACCCATTTAGTCCATCCTCCCCACCACACCTCCAGCAACCCACAGTTTGTTCTCTATAGTTAGGATTCTCTTATGGTTCACCTCCCTCTCTATTTTTATCTTATTTTAGTTTTCCATTCCTTCCCCTATGTTCATCTGTTTTTCTTAAATATCACATATCAGTGAAATCATATGGTATTTATATTTCTCTAGAGACAAGAGAGACTTTTAAAATAATATTGTTGGGGAGTTTGGGTGGCTCAGTCGGTTGAGCATTCGACTTTGCCTCAGTTCATGATGTCACGGTCTTTGGGTTCGAGCCCCACATCAGGCCCTGTGCTGACAGCTCAGAGCCTGGAGCCTGCTTCATATTCTGTGTCTCCCTCTCTCTGTCTCTCTCCCGCTTAGTCTCTCTCTCTCTCTCTCTCTCTCTCTCTCTCTCTCAAAATAAAAAATGATATAAAATGTTTAAAATAATATTGTAATGAGATAAAGAGGGCATTACATAACGTTAAGTGAGTCAATCTAAGAAGAGACTATAACAATTGTAAATACCTATGCATTCAACATCAGAGCATCAAAATACATAAAACCAATAATAACAGACATAAAAAGAGAAATTGTTAGTAATTCAATAATAGCAGGGGACATAAATACTCCACTTATATCAATGGATAGATCATCCAAGCAAAAAATCAGTAGGAAATAATGTCTTTAAATGACACATTAGACCAGATGGCATTAACAGATAGATACAGAACATTTCATCCAAAACAACAGAATACACATTCTTTTCAAGTGCCATGAAAAATTCTTCAGGATGCAATAAAATAAGTCTCATTAAATTTAAGAAGATTGAAATAATATGAACCTTTTCTGACCACAATTGTATGAAACTAGAAATCAATCACAATTTTGAAAAGTGAAAAAAACTAAACCATGAGGAGACTAAACAATAATAAAAACAGAAATCAAAAATGAAATAAAAACAAATGGAGACAAATGAAAATGAACACCAAATGGTCCAAAATCTTTGTGATGCAGCAGAAAAGCATTCCTAAGTTGGAAAATCATAGCAATGCATGTCTACCTCCAGAAACAAATAAAAAAATTAAATAAATTATCTAAACTTACACTGAAGGGAACTAAAAAAAGAACAAATGAAAGCACAAATTTAGTAGAAAAAGGAAAATAACAAAGAGAGCAAATATAATGAAGTAGAGACTGAAACAAAATAGAAAAAATTGATGAAACTAAGATATAGTTCTTTGATCAACAAAATTGATAGTGCTTTAGTTAAGTTTATCAAGAGAAATAGAGAGAGGATATAAATAAATAAAATTAAAGATGAAAGGGAGAAGTAAAAACCAACACCACAGAAACAAAAGATTATAACAGAACACTATGGAAAATTATATGCTAGAATAATGGGCAACATAGAAGACTTAGGTGAATTCATATTACATACAATCATCCAAAATTTAATCATAAAGAATAGAAAATATGATCAAATTACCACTAAAGAAATTGAATTGATAATCAAAAACAAACTAAAACAAAAACAGAAGTTCACAGCCACGTGGATTCACAAGAGAATCCTACCAAATATTTAAGGAAAAGTTAATACCTCTTTTTCTAAAACGAGAGTTAATGCATATTCTTCTAAAAATAGAAGAAAGCAAGCATCCAAATACATTCTTTTTTTTAATAGTTAATTGTCAATTTGGTTTCCATACAAAATCCAGTGCTCTTCCCCTCAAGTGCCCTCCTCCATCACCACCACCTCTTTTCCCCCCTCCCCCTTCCCCTTCAAACCTCAGTTCATTTTCAGTATTCAATAGTCTCTCAAGTTTTGCATCCCTCTCTCTCCCCAACTCTTTTTCCCTCTTCCCGTCCCCCTGGTCCTCCATTAGGATTCTCCTGTTCTCCTGTTAGACCTATGAATGCAAACATATGGTATCTATCCTTTGGGTAATAATGACATTTTAACAATGTTTAATCTTCCAATCCATGAGCACAGAATGTTTTTCCATTTTTTTGTGTCTTCCTCAATTTCCCTCATAAGTCTTCTATGGTTTTCAGCATACAGGTCTTTTACATCTTTGGTTAGGTTTATTCCTAGGTATTTTATGGTTTTTTGTGCAATTGTGAATGGGATCTGTTTCATGCTTTCTCTTTCTGTTGCTTCATTATTGGTGTATAAGAATGCAACTGATTTCGATACACTGACTTTGGACCCTGCAACTTTACTGAATTCATTGATCAGTTTTAGAAGGTTTCTGGTAGAGTTGATCGGGTTTTCCATGTAGAGTATCATGTTGTCTGCGAAAAAGGAAAGTTTGACTTCTTCTTTGCTGATTCTGATGTCTTTTTTTTTTTCATAAAGCAAAGATCATTTATTTACCTTCTGGCTCTGGGCTCAGTACATAGATGGCTTCTCTTCACCCTTTGGGTTGATAATTTTCTCTAGGTTGCTGCTGCTGATATGATAAAGCTCATCATAGAAGGCCTGCAGGTCCAGCACCATGGCCCTGAGCTCCCCATAGGCTGCCTCATCTCACTTATGTACCAGGGTCTGGTAATCCATTACATGAGTCTCCTTAGAGGCCTTGGCCACAGCATCCCCATGCTCTGAGAAGTACTTGGAAATGGTTGTTTGGAAGGCTTCCACTTTTGTCTTGACTGCATTCACCCTCTCCAGCACCTTCTCCTGGATTGCCACCCCAAAGTCATTTCCATCTTCAATCTTGGAAATATTTGTCATATTTTTAGTGAAAATTGCATGTCATGGCTATATCCAAAGTTGGATAGCATTTTCCTAGCACCTAGCAAATCTAAATTAACATCAATAACAAAGACCTTTTGATAATGGCTGCTAATCAGAATGCTATATATTTCGTAGTATTTCACTTCCTATTCTATCTAAAATTAATTTCAGCATTAAAACAAGGTGTAACATTAAAAAAAATTCTATATTTAACATATCTCACACACACACACACACACACACACACAGAATTCTAATTACTTCTGAGACTGTCACAAAGAGGGACTTTCTTTCTCTTTCTTTCTTTCTTTCTTTCTTTCTTTCTTTCTTTCTTTCTTTCTTTCTTTCTTTCTTTCCTTTTTTCCTTTCTCTTCTTTTCTTTCTTTCAATATGGAACATTTCACAAATTTGAGCACCATCCTTGCATAGGGCCATGCTGATCTTCTCTGTATTGTTCCAATTTTAGTATATTTGCCACCAAAGTGAGCACTGACCATTGGATTTCTTAAGTGCTATACATAAGAATATTTTTCATCGGCTTAAAAATAATATTTAAATATATATGAATAAATACACATTTAGATTTGCTAGGTGCTAGGAAAATGCTATGCAACATTGGGTATAGCCATGACATACAATTTTCACTAAAAATATGACAAATATTTACAATTTGATAACATATAGCCCTACCCTATGCCCTACAGGGATTGAGTGAAACACAGTTTCTTTTTTATTTCCTTTTGTTGTCTGAGTGCTGATGCTAGGACTTCCAACACTACGTTAAACAACAGTGGTGAGAGTGGACATCCCTGTCGTGTCCCTGATCTCAGGGGGAAAGCTCTCAGTTTCTCCCCATTGAGGATAACATTGGCTGTGGGCTTTTTGTAAATGGCTTTTATGATGTTTAAGTAAGTTCCTTCTGTCCCGACTTTCTCGAGGGTTTTCATAAAGAAGAGATGTTGTATTTTGTCAAATGCTTTTTCTGCATCTATCGACATGATTATATGATGTTTTCCTTTTTTTGTTGTTAATGTGATGTAATACATTAATGGATTTGTGAATACTGAACCAGCCTTGTAACCTAGGAATAAATTCCACTTGATCATAATGGATGATGCTTTTTATATGCTGTTGAATTCGAGTTGCTAGTATCTTGTTGAGTATTTTTTGAATCCGTATTCATTAAGGATATTGGCCTATAGTTCTCTTTTTATGTTGGGTCTCTGCCTGGCTTAGGAATCAGAGTGATATGTGCTTTGTAGAATGAGTCCGGTAGTCTTCCTTCCATTTCTATGTTTTGGAATAGCTTGAGAAGTTTTGGCATTAACTCTGCTTTAAACGTCTGGTAGAATTCCCCTGGGAATTCATCTGGCCCTGGCCTTTTATTTGTTGGGAAATTTTTGGTAACTGATTCGATTTCTTCACTGGTTATGGGTCTGTTCAGATGTTCTATCTCTTCTTGTTTGGATTTTGGTAGTGCATGTGTGTTTAGAAATTTGTCCATTTCTTCTAGATTGTCCAGTTTGTTGGCATATAATTTTTCATAGTAGTCTTTGATGATTGCTTGTGTTTCTGAGGGATCTGTTGTAATAGATCCATTTTCCTTCATGATTTTGTCTATTTGGGTGTTCTCTCTTTTCTTTCTGAGGAGCCTAGCTAGAGGTTTATCAATTTTGTTTATTTTTTTCCAATGGTTTCATTGATCTGTTCAACTGTTTCTTGGATTCTATCTTGTTTAATTCTGCTCTGGTCTTTATTATTTCTTTTCTTTTGTTGGGTTTGGGGTGTTCTTGCTGCTCCCTTTCTAGTTTCCTTAGGTGTTCTGTTAGCTTTTGAGTCTGTGCTTTTTCTAGTTTGTTGAAATAGGCCTGGATTGCAATGAACTTTCCTCTTAGGACTGCCTTTGCTGCATCCCAGAGAGTTTGAATTGCTGTATCCTCATTTTCATTTGTCTCCATATATATTTTAATTTCCTCTCTAATTGCCTGATGCACCCAATCATTCTTTAGTAGGGTAGTGTTTAACCTCCACATTTGTGGAAGTTTTCCTGACTCTTCCTGTGGTTGATTTCGAGTTTCATAGCATTGTGATCTGAAAGTGTGCATGGTATGATCTCACATCTTTTGTATTTATGGAGGGCTGTTTTATGACCCGGTATGTCCATAATCTTAGAGAATGTGCCATGTGCACTCGAGAAGAAAGAGAATTCCCTAGCGTCAGGATGCAGAGTTCTAAATATACCTATTAATTCTATCTGCTCTATTGTGCCATTCAGGTCTATTGTTCCTTTAGTGATTTTTCGTCTGGTTGACCTATCCATTGGTGTAAGTGGGGTATTCAAGTCCCCTGCAATTAGCACATTCTTATCAATAAGATTGCTTTTGTTTGTGATTAATTGTTTTATGTATCCAGGAGCTCCCAAATTTGGTGCATAAATGTTTATAATTGTTAGCTCTTCTTCATGTAGAGACCCTGTCATTATTATATAATGTTCTTCTTCATCTTTTGTTACTGCCTTTATTTTAAAGTCCAGTTTGTCCGATATAAATAAGGCTACTCCAGCTTTCTTTTGACTTCCAGCCGCATGGTACATATTTCTCCATCCCCTTACGTTCTATCTGAATGTGTCTTCAGGTCTAAGGTGAGTCTCTTGTAGGCAACAAATAGATGGGTTTTGGTTTTTGATCCATTCTGCTACCCTGTGTCGTTTGACTGGAGCATTCAGTCCATTGACATTCAGTGTTATTACTGAAAAATATGGGTTTAGATTCATTGTGTTCCCTGTAGAGTGCATAATTGTAGTGATGTCTCTGGTACCTTTATTCTTTGCTACATTTCCCTCATAGAGTCCCTCTTAAGATTTCTTGTAGGGCTGGTTTGGTGGTGATGAATTCTCTCAACTTTTGTTTCTTTGGAAAACCTTTATCTCTCCTATTTTGAATGACAGGCTCACTGGATAAAGAATTCTTGGTTGCATATTCTTCCTGTTCATCACATTGAAGATGTCCTGCCATTCCTTTCTGGCCTGCCAAGTTTCAGTAGATAGGTCTGTAACCACTCTGATAGCTTTCCCTTTGTATGTCAAGGCCCTTTTCTCCCTAGCTGCTTTCAGAAGTCTCTCTTTATCTTTATATTTTGCCAGTTTCACTATGATATGTCATGCTGAAGGTCGGTTTACGTTGTGTCTTTGGGGAGTTCGGTATGTCTCTTGAATTTCAATGTCTTTTTCTTTCTTCAGATTGGGGAAATTTTCATGTATAATTTGGTCTAGCACACGTTTAAGCACTCTGTCTTTGTCTTCCTCTTCAGGAACTCCTATGATACGGACATTGTTCCGTTTGATTGTATCACTCAGGTCTCTGATTCTCCTTTTGTGCTCCTGAATCATTTTCTCTCTCTTTTTCTTAGCCTCCTCTTTTGCTATAACTGTGTGTTCTAATTCACTTATTCTCCTCTCTGCTTCTTCAATCCGTGCATTGGCAGGCTCCAACTTATTATTCATCTCATTTAGAGCCTTTTCTAACTTGTCACCACTATTTAGAAGGTTCCTAGTCTTTGTATCAATATCTTCTCTGATAGCTTCTATGTATTTTTCAAGCCTAGCAATAAATTTTATGACAATCATTCTAAATTCTTATTGAGTTATGTTGCTTATATCTGTTTTGAGCAGTCTGTCACTGTGATTTCTTCCTGGAGTTTCTTTGATGGAGAGTTCTTTCGTTTTGTCATTTTGGCTAGCTTTCTGTCTCTTGTCAGTTTTAAAATCTCGTTCTGCACTGTGTGTTTATTAGTATTCCTCTATAGAAGGAGGCTCACCCTGGTGACTAGGGTCTGTCATTTCAGGAGATGTTCTTTTAATGATGTCCCTCGGTTTCTCTTGTTATGCCTCTGATTAATTTATTTCCCTACTCAGCGATATTTGGGATTTTCCAGTATGTGTGTTTTGGGTTGTTTCTTGAGGTAGCCTTGAAAAGGAAAAACAGACATACAAACACACAGAGAACACAACGACATAAATGTACTGATAAAGAAGCAAACCTAAAGGGGAAAGAAAAAAAGGAACAGGAAAGAAAAGAGAGGAGGGGAAAAAAAAAGAAAAATAGTAAAGAGAACATGGGAAAAAATAAAAAGTAAAAATATTAAGAAAAAAACAGTTAATGGTAATAAGCAAAAGCACAGCAGCTCTCCAGCGTGGATGGGCTTGGCTTGGTGTAGGTGGGTCAGGTCTCATGGGCTGCTCTCTGAGGCCCCGCCTTGGTGGATGCGGGGAGAAAAATGGCGACGGGCACCCCAAGCCCCCCTCATACCATGCTTTGCCAGCCACTTTTTTGAGTCCAACATTCTTGTGCCTAGGGCGGATCTAATTGTTTCTGTTTTAAGTTCTGCCCGGTTTCTAAGTCCTTGCCCGCACACTCAATATTGCCACCACAGTTAAAATCTCCTGCAAGCATGCGGCTTTCTGGTCGGATCGAAGAAGGGGATTGTGAAGTCAGAGTTCTCCCCTGGCTCCGCCCGCAGTCTGTGAGCTGCAGGGGACCGCAGGAGAACAGCCCCGCTGAAAGGACAGATATATCTCTCTCAGCGCTCAGTGGCCCTCAGTCCCAGGCTAAATCTCTCCTCTGCAGGGATTATGCTGTTAGTGATTCAGTCTTTACGTCTCTTCCCCTGGTCTCTCTCCTGCCTTGCCCAGTGGTGCCACGCGGTTGTGAAGGTCCATGCCCCTCTGGATACCCGGCCGCCCCGTGTGAGAGGCTGTACATGGAGCTGGTTGTCTGTGGACATGAGGGTTTAAGTGGGCCCAGCGCCAAGCCTCTGGGCACTTTGTCTCAGGACCCAGCGCTCCCTCCCCTAAAGTCTCTGGTCCCAGCTCGCACTCACTCACTCACTCAGGCAACCATGAGACTGCTGTCAATAAGGGGTCTGTCCGCACACCTCTGTTCTTGGAGATCAGAAAGCTGTGGCTTTTTATTCTTCTCAGTTTGAAAATTGTGGGTGGACGGAGGTAATGGGGCTCCTTCTCTGCCATCTTTCCACTCCCCATTTCAGTGTTTTTACCTCTCTACTATATTGCTGGTGTGACTTTGAGGAATCTGAGACTCTAAGAGAGCTTTATGAAGAACAAGAACTTTGGAGGATGGGTGCTAGAAGAAGGGACGACAATTCAGGTAGCAACAAGAGCAAGAGCAAAGGGATGGAGTACATTTTGGAATGACAGTGCTGTTCAGGGGGAGAAGTAGGAAATGACTGAGGAGTTGGCTTGGTACTTTAAGACCAAGCTTCTTGAATTGCCTAATGGCATCTACTCTAGACTCTCCTTGGCTGATGAATTTTCTGTTCATCTATTTTATCTATTATATTCTTTCCCCAGCAGCTTTGCTCTTTATCCTGGTTTTGTTTTGATTGTCATCTGGTCGGTGGAATAGGAAAGCCTGAGTATGAGGTGGGAACCACAATATTGATTGGTGAAGGCGCTAACAAAGAAAACAGATGACACCTTTTACTAACTTCTTTACATGTCTCATACTCTTATGTTTACTTGGCATCCTCTAATATATTTCCATCATATTTCTAACAGCTGTCACATAAACATTTACTTTAAGGAGCTCAGTTCCAGGGCAGCTGGGTGGCTCAGGCAGATTACAGTCCAACTTCAGCTTGGGTCATGATCTCACAGCTCGGCTCATGAGTTCAAGCACCATGTCGGGCTCTGTGCCTGTGTCTGGAGCCTGCTTCAGATTCTGTGTCTCCCTCTCTCTCTGCCCCTTCCCTGCTCATGCTTTGTCTTTATCTCTCAAAATAAATCAACATATTAAAAAAGTGTTCAGTTCCAAAAGCATCTATTGTTTGATTAAGAAGCACTCACACAGTCTTTTCTATATCAGGCACTGATCCATGGCATAAAAATAAATATTATTAATAAATATAATTATTAACTATCGTAATGACCTTATGAGATAAGAATATACTATTGTTCTCATTTTGTAGACAAGGAAACTGGGACACAAAGATATTAACTAATCTTTTCAACATTAAACAGTAAGATTTGGAGCTGGGATTTGTACGCAGGCAATCTTGGCTTCATAATCTATTGCAGAAGGTACTGGAGATGACTACTCCCATAAGGACACATACATCCAGGCTATGATTTTATTTCTTCTCTTTGGTTTATAGGTATTCCTAGAGATCTTTCAGAGACTCTCCCAACATGAAAAATGCCTCAAGATGTAGGTTTGCTTGGCAGTCCCCTTGTCACAATCCCATCAAGACTAGTCTTTGGGGCAGAATCCATAGTATTGACCCTTAGAGACTGGACAGTTTTAGGAGGCATGGTTAGTGTCTAGATAATCACTGCACTCGTTTTCCTTTCTACTCAGTTACATTTATAGGATATCTGAGTCAGCGATTAACAGCAGCCCCTGATGGTCATGTCAGTGCATTGTGCAAAAACATTGAACATTTACTGGCATTATTTGAGCCCCTATCTTAGCTAACATCAGAGTTTACATTATACATATTTTTCACGCTCAATTAAAAAAAAAGGAGTGATTGAAAAAGCAAGTGTTCTTTGGAGTTCAAGTATTTAGTATTTTTTGTTAATCCAAAAAGGAATCTGTATTCTTCACTTATTTTCATGTGCTCTTAAATTGTTATGTTTCAGTGAATTCTTAATACCAATCTGGTTAACTTTCTAAATTTAAAAAAAATTTTTAATAAGCTCCACATGCAATGTGAGACTTGAACTCACAACCCTGAGATTGAGAGTTGCATGCTCTACTGACTGAACAAGCCAAGTGCCGTAAAATTTAAAATTGATTTTCAAGGGGCACCTGGGCGGCTTACTTGGTTAAATGTCCATTCTTGATTTGGGTTCAAGTCATGATCTCACAGTTCATGGGATCGAGCCCCACATTGGGCTCTGCACTGACAGTGTGGAGCCTGCTTTGGATTCTCTCTCTGTCTCTGTCTCTGTCTCTCTCTCTCTCTCAAAATAAGTAAATAAACATTAAAAAATTGATTTTCAAAGTTTAGAGCATTAACCTCAAATGGCAATTTCAGTGTTATGTGATTGGTTAACTACAATTAAAAGTAACTGGACCACTTTCTTACACCATATACACAAAAATAAAATCAAAATGGATTAAAGACCTAAGTATAAGAAAGGAAATCACCAAAATCCTAGAGAAGAACACAGGCAGCAACTGCTTTGACTTTGGCCAGAGCAACTTCTTACTATACATGTCACTGAAGTCAAGGGAAACAAAAGCAAATATGAACTACTGGGACTTCATCAAAATAAAAAGCTTCTTCACAGTAAAGGAAACAATCATCAAAGCTAAAAGGCAGACTATGGAATGGGAGAAGAGATTTTCAAATGACAGATCTGATAAAGAGGTAGTATCCAAAATCGATAAAGAACTTATAAAACTTCACATCCAAAATCAAACAGCCCAATTAAGAAACGGGCAGAAGACATGAATAGCCACTTTTCCAAAGAAGACATCCAAATGGCTACCAGACAAATGAAAACATACTCAACATCACTCATCGTCAGGGAAATAGAAATCAAAACCATGATGAGATACCACCTCATAGCTGTCAGAATGGCTAAAATTAACACACAAGAAGCAACAGGTTTTGGCAAGGATGTGGAGAAAGGGGAACCCTCTTGCACTGTTGGTTGGAATGCAAACTGGTGCAGCCACTCTGGAGAAAAGTTTGCAGGTTCCTCAAAAAAAAAAAAATTGAACTACCTGGTGATCCTTCAGTTGCACTATTAGTTATTTTCCCAAAGGATACAAAAATACAGATTCGAAGGGGTCCATGCACCCCAATGTTTATAGCAGGATTATCAAAACTAGCCAAGCAATGGAGAGAGCCCAGATGTTCATCAAGTGATCAATGAATAAAGAAAGTACTGATGTCATGTATATGAGTATGTATGTACATATATATAATGAAATATTACTCAACCACCAAAAAAAGAAATCTTGCCATTTGCAACGACATGGAAAGAGCTAGAATGTATTATTTATTTTGTAATATTTAGTTATTTTAGAGAGGGGAGAGGGGCAGAGAGAGAGGGAGACACAGGATCTGAAGCAGGCTCCAGGCTCTGCACTGTCAGCACAGATCCCAACGTGGGGCTCGAACTCACAAGCTGTGTGATCATGACCTGAGCCGAAGTTGGACGCTTAATGGACTGAGCCACCCAGGTGCCTCTAGAATGTATAATGGTAAGTGAAATGAGTCAGAGAAAGACAAATATAAGATTTCAATCACATGTGGAATTTAAGAAACAAAACAGGTGAACATATGGGAAGGGGGTAAAAGAGAAGAAAGGGAAGGAACCCATAAGATACTTAACAATAGAGAACAAACTGAAGGTTGATGGAGGGAAGTGGGTGGGAGATGGGCTAGATGAGTGGTGGGTATTAAGAAGAGCACTTGTTGGGGCGCCTGGGTGGCCCAGTTGGTTGAGCGTCCAGCTTTGGCTCAGGTCATGATCTCACGGTTTGAGGGTTCAAACCCCGTGTCAGGCTCTGTGCTGACAGCTGGCTCAGAACCTGGAGCCTGCTTCAGATTCTGTACCTCCCCCTCTCTCTAACCCTCTCCTGCATGCGCTGTCTCTCTCTGTCTCTCAAAAATAAATAAAAAACATTAAAAAATTAAAAAAAAAGAAGAGCACTTGTGCTTAGCACTAGGTATTGTATGTGACAATCACTGAATTGTACTTCTGAAACCAAAATTGCACTGTATATTAACTAAAATATAAATTAAAAAATAAAAATAAAGTAACCTTTTAAGTAAAAACAAAAATAAATCAAGGTGATGTTGGCTTCGTAGAATGAGTTTGGAAGCTTTCCTTCTAGTTCTATTTTTTGGAATAGTTTGAGAAGAATGGGTATGAGCTCTGCTTTAAATGTCTGGTAGAATTCCCCTGGGAAGCCATCTGGCCCTGGGCTTTTATTCGTTGG
>NC_043717.1:58034575-58077516 GCF_006229205.1 Suricata suricatta
GGGGGGAAAAGAGGTGGTGGTGATGGTGGAGGGCACTTAAGGGGAAGAGCACTGGGTGTTGTATGGAAAACAATTTGACAATAAAATATTATGGAAAAAAAAAGAAACCGAGTAGTGCAATTATTGGATTGTAAGATAGTTCTATTTTTAACGTTTATCAATTCTACCTTATCATAGAATGTACTTTTAAGAGATTTTAAAGATACATTTACTAAAATTATAATTGACTAAGCACCTTCAGGAAGGAATTTTGCTCAACTCATGAAGTGCCTGATGAGAGAGGAGAAGTTACCACCACCAACAAAGAAATAACAAACAATTATATTTTTTTGTATACAAACAATTATAAGAGAGTATTACGAAAAACTATATGCAAATAAAATGGCCAACCTAGAAGAATGGATAAATTCCTAAAAACATATAACCTACCAACACTGAAGCAGGAAGTAATAGAAAATTTGACAGTCCTGTGATCAGCAATGAAATTGAATACGAAATAAAAAAAAAATTACCAACAAACGGAAGTCCAGGATCAGACAGCTTCACAGGTGAATTTTACCAAATACTTAAAGACAGGTTAATACCTATTCTTCTCAATCTATTCTAAAAAAATAGAAGAGGTAGGATAGCTTCTCAATTTATGCTAGGAGGCCAGCATCACCCTGATACCAAAACCAGATAAAGACGTCACAGGAAAGGAGAACTACAGGCCAATATCTCTGATGAACACAGAGACAAAATCCTCAACAAAATACTAACAAATGGAATGGAACCATACATTGAATAAACCATACACCATGATCATGGGAGATTTGTTCCTGGGATGCAAGGGTGGTTCCATATTTACAAGCCATCAACATGATACATCACATCAATAAGACAAAGGATGAAAAGCTTATGATCAATTCAATAGATTCAGAAAAATTGTTTGACAAAGTAAAACATCCATTCATGATAAAAACCTTCAACAAAGTGAGTATAGAGGGAACATATCTCAACATAATAATGGCCATATATGAAAAAAAAACCCACAGCAAACATCATACTCAATGGAGAAAAACAGTGAAATTCCTCTAAGGTCAGGAACAAGACAAGAATGTCCATTGTCACCACTTTTATTCAACATTGTACTGGAAATATTAGCCACAGCAATCAGAAAACAAAAGGAAAAGGCATCCAAACCAGTAAGGAGGAAGTAAAACTTGCATTATTTGCATATGACATTTACAGAAAACCCAAAAAGACTCTACCAAAAAACTACTAGAACTAACAAATGAATTCAGTAAAGTCACAGGATACAAAATCAATGTACAAACATCAGTTGTTTCTGTATATTAAGCAACAGAAAGAGAAATCAAGAAAATACCCCCTTTTATAATTGTACTTAAAATTACAAAATATCTAAGAATAAAATTAACCAAAATGGTGAAAGACATGCACTGTGAATATTATAAAGTGCTGGTGAAAGAAATTATAGACAACATAGAGAAAGGGAAAGACGTTGTGTGCTCATGGGTTGGAAGAACAAATATTGTTAAGATACCTGTACTACCCAAAGAAATCTACAGGTTTAATGCAATCTCTATCAAAATACCTACAGCATTTTTCATGAAACTAGAACAAGCAATCCTGAAATGTGTATGGGACCAAGTTCCTTACAGAAATAGCTGATTCTAGGACTATGAAAAGGTAGGTACAAGAAGAAATCAAAATACATTTATATCGGAGTGTAAGGTAGTGCTAAAAAGAAAGGGGGAGGGGCATGTCACATGGAGAGCTTGAGGAGGCTCTCTCTGATCAAATCTGGGAAGAACTGAGCACAAAATAATCCAATAATGAATTACAAACCATTCCGCAATAGTAATTTCTCAGTCTATTCTGATAACAAATTGGTCAATAAGTAGAAAGATCAATAGACTAATCAATCTATACGTGAGAAATGAGGGGTCTTGCTTATAGCATAATACTGAGCGCTACATGGAGGACTAAAGTTGGGAAGTCATTTGACAACTATTATGATGAATATAGGTAACCTAGGAAAATCTTTTGATACTAAGCAGGATATTTGCATGGTTTGAAAGTGTCTCCCTACAGACTGCTTATTAATTTTAAGGGAAAAATAGTAATTACAAACCAAAGAAATTATATTACTTTGACCATGTAATCAAAATTAACATTACCAGTGAATAGCAGAAAGATATTGTGTACCTCCAGATGTGATATGCAATTCATTATCACCTATCTATAATTCTGGCCAAGAATGTATACCTGAATCTAAACATGAAAAATATTAGACATAAAAGATGAAAAATATTTTATTAAAGATATTTATGTTGTTTAAAAATAGACTATAGAAATGTTCTAGATTAAAGGAGGCTGAAGAAGAAATGGAACCAGAGATGAAGATGGGGTGGGAGGGTAGGGCAAAGGGAAACAGCAAAACAAAACAACACAGTGTGTGTGTGTGTGTGTGTGTGTGTGTGTGTGTGTGAGAGAGAGAGAGAGAGAGAGAGAGAGGGAGTGTGTCTGTGTGTGTGCGCGTGTGCTTCCATGCATGTGTGCAGAGGGGAATGGTGTCAAGGGTAAGTGAATCTGGGTACGAAATGTATAAAAGTGTTCTCTGCAGTACTATTCTTATAATTTCTGAAACTTTGAAATCAGTTCCAAATAAAAACTTAAAATAAAACCCCTACTTTCTTAGTGTTTCTTATTTTACTGTTAAGCCATTTTACTAGACTAAGTTTAAAAAATTATTTCAGGGGAGCCTGAGTGGTTCAGTTGGTTGAGCTACCCGACTTCTGCTCAGGTCATGGTCTCATGGTTAGCGGGTTTGGGCACCAGACACATAAAATAGTCAATGCCAAACATAAAGTAAGTAATCAATAATACTAAATTAATAATAGAGAATTTTAACACCTTACATTGATCAATGGAGAGATCATGTGAAAAGAAAATCAACAAGAATGCAATGGCTTTGAATGATATACTGGACCAGATGGATTTCACAGATATATACATTCCAAAATAAAACAGCAGAACACACATTCATGTGAGGTACACATGGAACATTCTCCAGAATAGATCACACATTAGCCTATAAAGCAAGCCTAAAGAAATTAAAAGATGAATGAAATCATATGATGCATTTTTCTTTTATTTTTTCTTTTAAAGATTTCATTTTTTAAAGTAATCTCCACACCCAACATAGGACTTGAACTCACAATCCTGAGATCAACAGTCACATGCTCTACTGTCTGACTAGCCAAGCACCCCCATGCATCTTTTCTGAACAGAATGCTATGAAAATAGAAATCAAAAACAAGAAAAAAATCTGAAAAGAACACAAATGGAGATTTTAAGAAAACATGTTAATAAACACTGACTTAGTCAACCAGAAAATAAAAAATAAAAAGGTACATGGAAACAAACGACAATGAAAACACAGTGGTCCACAACTTTTGGGATGGAGCAAAATAGAATAAAACAGAAAGTTTATACCAAAAAGAAGTGTATATCAAGTCACAAGGAAAGTCTCAAAAGAACAACCTAAACTTGCACCCAAAGGAGCTAGAAAAAAATCAAAACTTAAAACCAGCAAGAGAAAATAATAAACATGAGAGCAGAAATAAGCAATACAGGTAAACACACATAAAAATATAGAACAGATCAATAAAATTAGGATTTGGTTCTATGAAAAAGTCAATAAAAATAATAAATATCTAGCTAAACTTACCAAGAAATAAAAAAGAAAGGACCCAAATAATGAAATTATTTTTTGACAGATGAGAAATAATAAGCATCACCACAGAAATACAAATAATTATAAGAGAAAACATTGAAAAACTAAAGGCCAACAAAATGGACAATATAGAAGAAAAGGATAAATAACTAGAAACATAAAAACTAGTAAAACCAAATCAAAAGAAATAGGAATTTGAACAGAACAATAACAAGCAAAGAAATTGAGTCAGTAACAAAAAAATACCAAACAAACAAAAGTCCAGGGCCAAATGGTTTCCCAGGGGAGTACTGCCAAACATTTAAATAAGCGTTAATATCTATTATTCTCAAACTGCTCCAAAAAGTAAAAATGGAAGGAAAATTTCCAAACTCATTCTATGAGGCCAGTTGCACCTTGATTCCAAAACCAAAGACCCCACTGGAAAGGAGAATTACAAGCCATTATCTCTGATGAGCCTGGATACAAATACTCTCAAAAATATACCATCAAATTGAATCTAACAATATATTAAAAGAATTATTCACCACAGTCAAGTGGGATTTATTTCTGGGCTGCAAGAATGGTTCAATATTTGTAAATAAATCAACATAATACACCACATTAATAAAAGGATAAGAACCATGTAGTTCTCTCAATAGATGCAGAGAAAGCATTTAACAAAATACAGCATCCATTCTTGATAAAAATGCACAACAAAGTAGGGATAGAAGGAACATACCTCAACATCATGGAGGCCATATATGAAAGACCCACAACTAATAATCAACCTCAATTTAAAAAAAAAACCTGAGAGCTTTTCCTCTAAGGTCAGGAACGAGACAGGGATGCCCATTCTCATCATTCTTTTTTTTTAATGCTTATTTATTTTGAGAGAGGTGGAGTGGCAGAGAGGGAGTGAGAGAGAATACCAAACAGCCCACACTGTCAGCATAGAGCCCAATGTGGGCCTCGATCCCACTAACCATGAGATCACGTTCTGAGCAGAAATCAAAAGTCTGATGCTTAACTAGTTGAGCCATCCAGGCACTCCAACTCTCACCATTCTAATTCAAAAGAGTACCAGAAGACATAGCCTCAGGAATCAAAGGACATAAAGAAATAAAAGGCATTCACATAGGCAAGTAAGAAGTCAAATTTTCAGTATTCGAAAACAACATGATACTCTATGTAGAAAACCTGAAAGCCTCCACCAAAAATCTGTGAGAACTGATACATGAGTTCAGTAATGTCGTAGCATAAAAATATCAATGAGCAGAAGTCTGGGACATTTCTATACACCAAAAATAAAGCAGCAAAAAGAAAATCAAGGAATCAATCCCACTTAAAACTGTACCAAAAACCATTAAGATACCTAGGATTAAACTTGACCAAAGAGGTAAATTATCTGTACTTTCAAAACAATAGAATACTTATGAAAGAAACTGAAAATGCCCCAAAGAAGTGGAAAAAGATCTCATGCTCATAGAATGGAAGAACAATTATTGTTAAAATGTCTGTACAACCCAAAGCAATCTATACGTTTAATTCAATCCCTATCAAAAGGTCAACAGCATTTTTCACAGAGCTAGAATAAACAATTTTCAAATTTGTATGGAATCATAAAAGAACCTGGACAGCAAAGCAATATTGAAAAAGAAAAGTAAAGCTAGAGGCATCACAATTCCAGACTTCAAGTTATATTACAAAACCGTAGTGATCAAAACAGTATGGTGCAGGCACAAAAACACATGTAGATCAAAACAAAGAATAGAAACCTCAGAAATGAACCCACAGTAATATGGTCAACTAATTTTCCACAAAGCAGGAAAGAATATCCAATGGGAAGGAGAGTCTCTTCAACAAATGGTGCTGGGAAAACAGGAAAGCAACATGCAAAAGAATGAAACTGAACCACTTTCTTATGCCATACATAAAAATAAACTCAAAATGGATGAAAGACATAACTGTGAGACCTGAAATCATCAAAATCCTAGAGAAAAACATGGGCAGTAACCTCTTTGACATCAGCTGTAGCAACTTCCAGATAAGTCTCCTGAGGTAAGGGAAAGAAAAGAAAAAATGAACTACTAGGACTTCATCCAAATAAAAAGCTTCTGCACAGCAAAGAAACAATCAGCAAAACTAAAAGGGAATTTATGGAATGGGAGAGGACATATGAAAATGACATGTCTGGTAAACAGTAATCTAAACATATTAAGTACTTATAGTGCTCAACACCCCAGTAATGAATAATCCAATTAGAAAATGGGAAGAAGACATGAATAGACATTTTTCCAAAGAAGGATAGACACAAGGCCAATAGACACATGAAAAGATGCTCAACGTCAATCATTAGGAAAATACAAATCAAAACCACAATGAGATACCACCTCAAACCTGTCAGAGTGGCCAAAACTAACCACAGAGGAAGGAACACGTTGGCAAGGATGCAGAGAAAGGGAGACCCTCTTTCACTGTTGGAAGGAATGCAAACTGGTGCAGCCACTTTGAAAACAGTATGGAGATTCCTCAAAAAAGGTTAAAAATAGAACTAATGAAGGGTACCTGGGTGGCTCAGTCACACACACACACACACACACACACACACACACACACACACACACACAGTAATATTACTGACCCATAAAAAGGAATTAGATCTTGCCATTTGCACTGTCATAGATGGAACTACACAGTATGCTAAGTGAAATACGTCAAAGAAATATAAATACCATATGATTTCTTAATATGTGGAATCTCAGAAACAAAACAAATGAGCAAAGGTGGGGGAGGAGAAAGGCAAACAAACAACAGACTGTTCGCAATATAGAAGAAACTGATGGTTACCAGAGGGGTGAAGGCTGGGGGAATGGGTTAAATAGATGATGAGAATTAAGGAGTGCACTTGTGATGAGCACTGGGTGTTGAATCACTGTTTCATACACCTGAAACCAATAGCACACTGTTAACTGGGATTTAAAGAAATTTTTAAGAAATTAAATAAAACAGTATTAAAGACCGAGTCCCAAGCTGGAACCAAACTAACCATAAACAAGAGGTACACCACAAGCACAGAAAAGGGAGATCAAAAACCTCACACCAGGCACCACAGACAAGTGGGAACTGCTTAGGAAAATGAGTCCTCATACAATTTGGCTTTGAAAACCAGTAGTGCTTAACTTGCTGAGTTATTACAATCAGTGGGGGTCAACACTAAGAACTTTAAAAATCAGCAGGCTCAGCTCCTAGAGATACAGAGGACATAGGAAACTGAGTCCCCACCATTAAAGAGTCAAAATAACAAACAATCCCACCCAGATACACCACAGAAGCAGCGGTATGAGAGGTGCCTAATGTCAGAAGTTTCCTGGAAGAGTAGGGATACTTAGGAGAATTCTCCAAGAACAAACACCTGGCAGGCACCATTTCCCACCACCTCCTGTTGCAGACTAGATACCTTGAAACACATGGGAAACAGTGGTAAAACTTTCAATATAGCAAGCTAATGCCAACCACTCTGCCTCCTGAGAAAGTTCTTGTGCCTACAGCCTTATCCAACCCATACCTCCAGGCAGGACTTCCTCTGAAGAAACACTTGACGCTTCTCATTGTGTAAGAAGCCCCTAGAGTGACCAGAACCACTCCAAAATGACTCTTGTCATGGGAAGTGGAGAAGATAATGCCACACACCACTTCACTTCCACTACAGCCCCATCACAAGGCTGGTGGCAGATATGTGATCTGACTACCAGCCCCACTTAGAAACACACAACAAAATCACGGTGGGCAGCACAAGGAGATAGCTCCATAGTTCAAGTTAAATTCAACACCAACAGACATGTGGTCTAAATGCAGGACCTGCCCACCAATGAAAGCCTCTCAGGACAACACAGGAAGAACATCTTGCAAATTGATGTGAGTCCAATCCCAGCAAAAGTACTGAAGGAAAGCACCTTGTCTTACCCATCTACAAGCCCATGGAGGTCCAAAACTGGCCCCTTAACATACAAGGACTAAACCCTGACAACAACAGGCAAAGGGGGGCATTGAAGCTAAGTGGACTGAAGGCAAATGCATCTTAACCACAACAGTTGGGTGTTGGCAATGTACATAAGAGACTTCCCTGAAGCACCTGTATCTGGTAAAGAGGGTAAGTTGCACTACAGTTAACTTTCCTAATATGCAGAAACAGGGAATTATAGAAAACGAGGAGACTTGATGTTTAAAATCAAAGACCAGGCCAAAATCAAAGCAAAAGAGCTAAATGAAACAGAGAAAAACAATATGCCTCATAGAGAATTCAAAGTAATGGTCATAAACATACTTACTGGACTCGAGAAAAGACTGGAAGTTCTCAGTGAAACCTTCAACAAAGGAGAGAAAATATTTAGAAAGTAGCAATCAGAGATTAAAAAGTCAATAACTAAAGTAAAAATACACTACAGGTAATAAATGATAGATGAGAGGAAGCAAAAGAACAAATCCAATATTCTAAGAGGTTAGAAAAATAGTGGAGCAGGAGGACCCTAAGCTTGTCTCTTTCCATGGATACTAGAGAACACTCAAATCACTGTTAATAATTGAGAAAACAAACTGAAGAATGGCAGAACACACTCCACAATTAAAGTTAGAAAAGACGCCACATCTACAAATGTAGGAAGGGCTGAGATGTGGCTCGAGAGCAAAACAAATTAGCTGTCTTTGGTCAGGAAGAAGTTGGTGGTGTAGTGAAGAGCAAGAGACAGACCATTAGGGAGCCCCCAAAAAGACAAATCTCCATAACATCTGGCTTTAAATGTGAGAGGTACAGAATTTCATGAACTCTTAAACAAGTGGGAATTAAAGCCTGGAATTTTAAAAATGGTGGGCACAACTCTACAAGAACCTGGAGGGTGATATGAAGCTGAGTTCCCACCCTTAAAGAGACAGAATGACAAGCAGCAGGTGCATATAAAGCCTAGAAGCAGTAGTTTGAAAAACACATGGGTCATACAGGAAAAAGTGTATTTACCCATCTCAGAGGAAGTCCCAGAGGGGCAGGGACAGCATGAAGATACTTCCAAGAACAAAGGAGCTGGCATGCTCCATCTGCCCCTCCCACCCCTCGGCATAAACACACTGCCACCTGCAGAAACCCATTCTATGCAGACACACACCACCTAACCTGCTTAAACCAAGCCCTGCCTCACCGTGATTTGGAGGATTAACACTTCCCAGTCACATCTGCCTCAGTCCTGGAACTGCAGATCCCCTCCTCCAGAAGACCAGTACAAATCCTGAAACATCATATCTCTAACATGCATGTGCTCTGGACCTTTGTTGTAGGGGCGGTGGCAGTGGGACTCTTCAGAAGCAGGCATGTTAAATCATGCCCTTCTATTTCTGGGGACCAAACACTGAGCATAACAGGAAAACAGTCTCTGCAGATGACTGGACTGATGGAAAACAGCAGTCAGGACACAACTGCAGGGCATAGGCAATAAACATACAGGATACTCTATAACCTGGTCCTGAAGAAAAGGGGATACTGCTCTGCAGAGAACTACAGGACCTCTTTGTAATAAGGCCATTACCTTTAAGAGGGGATACAGCTGACTTTCCAAACACACACACACAAAAAGACACAGAGACAGAGTAATAAGTCCCAAATGAAAGAACATGACAAAACCACACCAAGAGACCTAGGTGAAACAGATACAAGTAATATGCATTATAGATAATTTAAAGTAATGACCATTAAAGACTCAAGGGCCTTGAGAAAACAGTGGAGGATGTCAGTAAGACCCCAAACATAGAAATAAAAAAGGACCAGTCAGGCATGAAAAACACAATAAATGAATTTGAAAATACATTTGGTGGAATAAACAGTATGCTAGAGGAAGCAGAGGAATGAAAGTAATGATTTGGAAGACAGAGTAATGAAAGCAATCAAGATGAATAACTGAAAGAAAAAAATCATGCAAAATGAGAATAGACAGGAAATGCAGTGACTCCATCAGATAGAATTATATTTGTATTATAAGTATCAAAGAAAGAAGAAAGAAGAAAGAGACAGGAACAGAAAACCTACTTTAAGGAATAATAGCTGAAACCCTCCCTACCCTTGGGAAGGAAACTGATAACCAGTTCAAAGAGGCACAGACAACTCCCAACAAAATCAACCCAAGGAGGTTCACACTAAGACACATAGTACTTCAAATGGCAAGAAGTAGTGATAAAGAAAAAAAAAATAAGCACAAAGACCAAAGAAGCCAGTTACATACTAGGGAAAACCCAAAAGATTGTCAGGGGTTTTTTTTCAGCAGAAACACTGCAGATCTGAAAGGGGGTGGCATGATATAGTCAAAGAACTGAATGGGAAAAATCTGCAGCCAAGAATACTCTGCACAAGAAGGCTATCTTCTTGGACAAACATGATCTGAAGAAATTAATGTCCACTAAACTAGCCCAACCAGAAATATTTAAGGGGATATTTGGAGTGGAAAGGAAAGAACATGAGTGAGAGTATGAAAAGTAGACATCATGAAAGTAGTAAAAATATACATATATCTGTAAAAATCAGCCACAGGATTCATGAATTAAAAGGATGTAAAATTTGACACAATACACCTATAATATAGGGAAGAGAGGAGTAAAGAATGGATTCAAACTTAAGTGACAATCAACATAGACTATTTGTTACATGCAGAAGATGTTATACACAAACCAAATGGTAACCACAAATCAAAAACCAATAATAGTTATGCAAAGAATAACGAAAAAGGAATCCAAGAGTATCACTAAAGAAAATTTTAAAAAAGGAACGAGAATAGAAGGACCAGAGAAAACTACAAAAACAACCATAAAATAAGAAATAAAATGGCAATAAATATATATATATCAATAATTAATTTGACTGTAATGTAGTAAATGCTCCAATCAAAAGACATGAGGTCACAGAGAAGATAAAAACCAAGCTCGATTACTTAACAAAGACTCATTTCAGACCTAAAGACACCTGCAGATTGAAAGTGTAAAGATGGAGAAACATTTATCAGACAAACGGATGTCAAAAGAAAATCAGGATAGCAAAACTTATTTCAGACAAAATAGACTTTAAAATAAAGACTATATGTCACAAGAGACAAAGAAGTACACTATATAATGACAAAAGAGATGTTCCAACAAGAAGATATAACACTTGTATATTTATTCACCCAACATGGAAGGATCCAAATACATAAGTCAATTAATAACAAACATGAAGAAAATAATCAGTAGTAACATGATAATAGTAGGGAACATTACTATTCCATTTACATCAATGGACAGATAATTCAAACAGCAAATCAACAAGGAAACAGTGGCTTTGAATGGCACACAGGAACAGATGGATTTAATAGATATACTCACAACATATCTTCCTAATACAGCAAAATAGAGATTGTTGTCAAATGCACATGGAACATTCTTCAGAAAAGATCCCCCATTAGGCCAGGAAACAAGTTTCAACAAATTCAAAAACACTGAAGTCACAGTATGCACCATTACTAAACATAACATTATGAAAATTGGAAATAAAACACAAAAAGAATCTGGAAAGAACACGTATACATGGAGGCTAAACAACATGATCCTAAACAATGAATGGATCAAGAAATCAAACAAGAAATAAAAAATAACATGGAATCAAATGAAAACACAATGGATCAGAATCTTTGGGATGTTGCAAAAGTGGTTCTAAAAGGGAAGATTATAGCAATACAAGCCTACTTTAAGAAGAAAACATTCAAATAAACAACCTAACCTTACACATAAGAGAGGCAGAAAAAGAACAAACAAAACCTAAAACCAGCAGAAAGAAGGAAATTATAAAGATTAGAGTATAAATAAATGATATAGAAACTAAATAAACAATAGAACAGATAAATGAATACTGAAAACGAACTGAGGGTTGAAGGGGGAGGGGAAGGAGGAAGGGAAAGGTGGTAATGGAGGAGGGCACTTGTGGGGAAGAGCACTGGGTGTTATATGGAAACCAATTTGACAATAAGCTATTAAAATCAATAAATAAATATATAAATAAACAAACAGCAAAAAAAAAAAAAAAAGAACAGATAAATGAAAACAGGAGCCGGTTCTTTGAAAAGACAAAATTAATAAATCTCTAGCCAGATTAAATTAAAAACAAAGAAAAAAGACTAAAAAAAAGAAATTACAAAGGAAACATAACAACAAACTCCCCAGAAATACAATTGTAAGACAATATGAAAATCTATATGGCAAAAATTTACATAACCTAGATGAAATGGATAAATTCCTACAACATAAAACTTACCAAAAACTGAAGCAGGAAGAGGTAGAAGATTTAAATAGACTGATCATAAGCAAGGAGATTGAATCAATAATCAAAAAACTCCCAAAGAACAAAAATCCAGGATATGATACTACATTTAGAAAACCCTAAAGACTCCACCAGAAAACTGTTAGTACTGATAGATGAATTCTGTAAAGTTGCAGGATACAAAAATCAATGACATTGGCTGTCGGCTTTTCATAAATAGCTTTTATGATGTATACGTGTTCTTTCCAGATTCTTTTTGTGGTTTATTTCCAATTTTCATAATTAATTAAGATGGCAATAAGTAGTGATATGGAATTTTAAAAGCAGCAAGAGAAAATAAAGAAATTATATACAAGGAAAATGCCATAAGGCTATTGGCTGATTTTTCACCAAAACTGTTAAAGGCCAGAAGGGAGTAGCATGATACATTCAAAGTGCAATAGAAAAAAAAAACACATTGTCCATATGTATACCACATCTTTATGCATTCATCAGTTGGTGAACACTTGGACTAATTCCATAGTTTGGTTACTGTTGATAATTCTGCTATAAACATACAGTTGTATTTGATTTGTGATTATCATCACATTTGTATATAATACCTTTGCATATAGCAGTCTATACTAAGTTGATGGTAACTTAATATTTCATCCATTCTAGAATTCTTAGATGTTTACTCTCCCCATGCACATTTTACATACATGATGTAAAAAAAAACTAAAATAAAAATAATAAAGAATAATATTGCACAACGAATAACAAGATACATAGCAAAAAGCTTAACCAAAGAGATGTAATACCCATACTCTGAAAACTCTAAGACACTTATGAAAGAAATTCAAGATGACAAAAATAAGTGGAAAGACACTCCATGCTCATGCATTGGAAAAATAAATATGGTTAAAATGATTATACTACTGAAAGCAAGCTACAGATTTAATGTAATCCCTATCATAACACCAACAACATTTTCACAGAACTACATGAAATAATCCTAAAATTTGTATGGAAACAGAAAAGATTCTGAATAGCCAGAGCACTTTTGAAAAGGAAAAGCAAATCCGAAAGTATCATAATTCCAAACTTCAAGTTATATTATAAAGCTGTAGTAATTAAAACAGTATGGTACTGGCACAGATACAGATACATAGATCAATGGAACATAAGAGATAACCCAGAAATAAACCAACAGTTTTATGGTCAATTAATTTTTAACAAAGGAAGAAAGAATATGCAAAGGGAAAATACAGTCTCTTCAACAAATGGTGTTGAGTAAACTGGACAATTACATGCAAACAAATGAAAGTGGACCACTTCTTTACACCATACACAAAAACAAACTCAAAATGGATTACAAACCTAAATATAATTCTAGAAACCATCAAAATCATGGAAGAGAGCTCAGGCAGTAATTTCTCTTACATTGGGCATGGTAACATTACTCTACATATGTGTTCTGAGGCAAGGGAAATAAAAGCAAAAGTAAACTATGGGGACTACAATATAAATAGTTTATATACAGCAAAGGAAACAATCAACAAAACTAAAAGGCAACCTAATGAATGGGAAGAGAAATCTGTTGCACTAATAATGAAGCAGCAGAAATAGAAATTAAGAAAAAAAAAACCATCTTGTTTAAAATTTCACAATAGGGGTGCCTGGGTGTCTCAGTTGGTTAAGCATCCAACTTTTGATTTTGGCTCAGGTCATGATCCCAGGATTGTGGGACAGCCCCTGCTGGGCTCCATACTAAGTGTGGAGTGTACTTAAGATACTTTCTCTCTCTCCTCGCGCTACTTCTCTCCTCCATTCGTGTTATCTCTATCTATAAAAATTTATCCAATAGGTCATTTCTATTTTTTGGAATAGCTTGAGAAGGATCAGCGTTAACTATGCTTTAAATGTCTGGTAGAATTCCCCTGGGAATCCGTCTGGCCTGGGCTTTTATTCGTTGGGAGATTTTTGATAACTAATTCGATTTCTTCACTGGTTATGGGTCTGTTCAGATTTTCTATCTCTTCCCGTTTGAATCTTGGTAGTGCATGTGTGTTTAGAAATTTGTCCATTTCTTCTAGATTGTCCAGTTTGTTGGCACATAATTTTTCATAGTAAGCTCTGATGATTGCTTGTATTTCTGAGGGGTCTGTTGTAATAGATCCATTTTCCTTCATGATTTTATCTATTTGCATGTTTTCTCTCTTCTTTCTGAGGACCCTAGCTAGAGGTTTATCAATTTTGTTTATTTTTTCAAAAAACCAACTCTTGGTTTCATTGATCTCTTCGATTGTTTTTGTGGATTCTATCTTGTTTAATTCTGCTCTGATCTTTATTATTTCTTTTCTTTTGCTGGGTTTGGGGTGTTCTTGCTGCTCCCTTTCTAGTTTCCTTAGGTGCTCTGTTAGGTTTTGAGTTTGTGCTTTGTCTGATTTGTTATACAGGTAGGCCTGTATTGCAATGAACTTTCCTCTTAAGACTGCCTTTGCTGCGTCCCAGAGAGTTTGAATTGCTGTATTCCCATTTTCATTCATCTCCATATATTTTTTAATTTCCTCTCTAATTGCTTGATTCACCCAATCATCCTTTAGTAGGGTAGTTTTTAACCTCCACATTTTTGGAGGTTTTCCAGACTTCTTCCTGTGGTTGATTTTGAGTTTCATAGCATTGTGATCTGAAAGTGTGCATGGTATGTTCTCAATTCTTTTGTATTTACGGAGGGCTGTTTTATGACCCAGTATGTGATCAATCTTGGAGAATGTGCCATGTGCACTCGAGAAGAAAGAGAATCCCCTAGCGTCAGGGTGTGGAGTTCTAAATATATCTATCAATTCCATCTGCTCCAGTGTGCCATTCAGGTCTATTGTTTCTTTAGTGATTTTTTGTCTGGCTGACCTATCCATTGTTGTAAGTGGGGTATTCAAGTCCCCTGCAATTAGGACATTCTTATCAATAAGATTGCATTTGTTTGTGATTAATTGTTTTTATGTATCTAGGAGCTCCCAAATTTGGCACATAAATGTTTATAATTGCTGGCTCTTCTTCATGTAGAGTCCCTGTAATTATTATATAGTGTCCTTCTTCATCTTTTGTTACTGCCTTTATTTTAAAGTCCAGTTTGTCCAATATAAGTATGGCTACTCCAGCTTTCTTTTGGCTTCCAGTCGCATGGTTGATATTTCTCCATCCCCTTCCTTTCAATCTGAAAGTCTCTTCAGTTCTAAGGTGAGTCTCTTGTAGGCAGCAAATAGATGGGTTTTGGTTTTTGATCCATTCTGATACCCTGTGTCATTTGACTGGAGCATTCAGTCCATTGACATTCAGTGTTATTATTGAAAAATATGGGTTTAGATTCATTGTGTTCCCTGTAGAGTGCATGTTTGTAGTGATGTTTATGGTACCTTTATTCCTTGCTACGATTCCCTCATAGAGTCCCTCTCAAGATTTCTTGTAGGGCTGGTTTGGTGGTGATGAATTCTCTCAACTTTTGTTTATTTGGGAAAACCTTTATCTCTCCTTCTATTTTGAATGACAGGCTTGCTGGATAAAGGAATCTTGGCTGCATGTTTTTTCTGCTCATCACATTGAAGACTTCCTGCTATTCCTTCCTGGCCTGCCAAGTTTCATTAGATAGGTCTGTAACCACTCTGATAGGTTTCCCTTTGTATGTTAGGGCCTTTTTCTCCCTAGCTGCTTTCAGAAGTCTCTCTTTGTCTTTATATTTTGCCAGTTTCACTATGATATGTCGTGCTGAAGGTCGGTTTACGTTATGTCTTAGGGGAGTTCGATACATCTCCTGAATTTCAATGTCTTTCTCTTTCCCCAGATTGGGGAAATTTTCGTGTATGATTTGGCCTAGCATGCTTTCAAGCACTCTGTCTTTGTCTTCCTCTTCTGGAACTCCTATGATACGGACATTGTTCCGTTTCATTGTATCACTCAGGTCTCTGATTCTCCTTTCATGCTCCTGAATCATTTTCTCTCTCTTTTTCTCAGCCTCCTCTTTTGCCATAAGTGTGTCTTCTACTTAACTTATTCTCCTCTCTGCTTCTTCAATACCTGCATTGGCAGCCTCAAACTTATTATTCATCTCATTTAGAGCCTTTTCTAACTTGTCAGAGCTATTTTAAAGGTTCCTAGTCTTTGTATCAATATCTTCTCTGATAGCCTCCATGTTTTTTTCAAGCCCAGCAATTAATTTTATGACAATCATTCTAAATTCTTGTTGAGTTATGTCTGTTTTGAGCAGTTCTGTAGCTGTGATTTCTTCCTAGAGTTTCTTTGGAGGAGTTCTTTTGTTTTGTCATTTTGGCTAGCTTTCTGTCTCTTGTCAGTTTTAAAAGCTCGTTCTGCACTGTGCATTTATTAGTATTCCTCTATAGAAGGAGGCTCTTGGAGAGTCTAGGGTCTGTCATTTCAGGAGATTTTTTTTTTAATGGTGTCTCTCGGTTTCTCTTGTTGTGCCTCTGATTAATCTATTTCCCTACTCAGTGATATTATTTGGGGTTTTCCACTATGTGTGCTTTGGGTTGTTTCTTGAGGTAGCCCTGAAAAGGAAAACAGACAGACAAACACACAGAGAACACAAGCACACAAATGTACTGATAAAGAAGCAAACCTAAGGGGGAAAGAGAAAAAAGGAACATGACAGAAAAGAGAGGAGAAAAAAAAAAGAAAAAGAAGAGAAAAAAACAAAAGGAAAAAGAAAAAAAAAGCAGTCGGGGATGGGGGGGTTTGGGGGGACAGAAGCAGTCAGAGATAAAGTACAGTCTGAGGGCTTAAAACCTGCATTGGGGGTTTGGGGAGACAAGGATGGAATAAAGGAAAAACTATCTGGATGGTAAGAGTTGATCTAAGCACAGAAGTGCCTAATTGTTGGTCTCTTCCAGATTCCAGGGGGAAAGGGAGAAAAGAAGGAAATAGGAAGATAGTAAAGAGAAGACAGGGGACAGTTAAAAATTTAAAATATTAAGAAAAAACCAATTAAAGGTAATAAGCAAAAGCACAGCAGCTCTCCAGCATGGATGGGCGTGGCTTGGTGTAGGTGGGTTGGGTCTCAGGGGCTGCTCTCTGAGGCCCCGCCTTGGTGGAATTCCCCCTCAGACCATGTGTTCTAGCCACTCTCTGGAGTCCAACCTTCTTGTGCCTCAGGCGGATCTAATTATTTCTGTTTTCTAAGTTCTGCCCGGTTTCTAAGTCCTTGCCAGCACACTCAATATTGCCAGCACAATTAAAATCGCCTGCAGGTGGGTCTTCTGGTCGGGATCGAATAGGGGGATTGTGAAGTCAGAGTTCTCCCCTGGCTCCACCTGAAGTTGGTGAGCTGCCTGGTCCCACTGAACACCCCCGCTGAAGGGGCAGATATATCTCTCTCAGTTCTCAGTGGCTCTCAGTCCCAGGCTGAATCTCTCCTCTGCAGGGATTATGCTGTTAGTGATTCAGTCTCTACTTCTCTTCCCCTGGTCTCTCTCCAGCCTTGCCCTGTGGTACCACACTGCTGTGAAGGTCTCTGTGCATCTGGACACCCGGCGCCCCGCTTGAGCAGCTGTGGGGGGGGGGTGGATTTGTGCGCCTCTGGTCTCTCAGCTGCCCCACGCTGTGCGGCTCCCAGCTGACCTGTCCGCCTCCGGTCTCCAGGCTGCCCTGCCCAGCTAGGAGCAGTGTGCCTAGGAACATGCGGGTTTCAGCAGGCCCAGCACCTGGCCTCTGGGCACTAGGCACTTTTCTCTGGAGCCGGTGCTCCCTCCCCTAATGTCTTGGGTCCCAGTTTGCACTCACTCACTCAGGCAACCGTGAGACTGCTGTCAATAAGGGGTCTGTCTGCACACCTCCGTTCTTGGAGATCAGAGAGCTGTGGCTTTTTAATTCTTCTCAGTATGGTAATTGTGGGTGGAAGGAGGTAATGGGGCTTCTTACTTCTCCGCCATCTTGCCGCTCATCTCCTAAACTTAGTTTTCAAGTGCACATGAAACACTTTCCAGAATAGATCACATATTAGACCACAAAATAAGTCTTAACAAATTCAAAAAGATTGAAATCATATCATTCAACTTTTCTGACCACAATGACAGGAAACTAGAAATCAACAAGAGAAAAACTTGTAAAGTAGAAAGTAAAAGGAGCTTAAATAACATGCTATAAACCAATGAAAGGTCAATAAAGAAATCAGAGAGGAACTAAAAAATACATGGAGATAAAAACAAAAACGTAATTGTCCAAAATCTTTGGGATCTAGCAAAACTTGTTCAAAGAGGAAAGATTATAGCAATATAGACGCATCTCAAGAAGCAATAAAAACATCCAAAATGAAAACCTAACCTTACACCTAAAGGAAGTAGAAAAAGCAAGCCACACATAGTTACAATCCAGGAGGATGGAAACAAAAATGATTAGAACAGAAGTAAATGAAAAACAGAATAAGGATACAATGGAGCAAATCAATGAAACCAGGAGCTATTTCTTTGAAAAGATCAACAAAATTGATAAACCTTTAGCAAGGATCATCAAAAAAAAGACTCAAATCAGAAGTGAAATCGGAGAAATAAAACAACCAACAACAGAGAAATAAAAAGGATTATAAAACAAAATTATAAAAAAATGTATGCCAAGTTGGACAACCTAGAGAAAACAGATAAATTCCAAAACATATATATCATTCCTCACCAAAATCAGGAAGAAAGAGAAAATTTGAATACACTAATTGTTAGCAATGAAATTGAATCAGTAATTTAAAAAACTCTAAACAAACTTAATTCCAAGACCAGATCCCTTCACAGGTGAAGTCTAAAAAACATTTAAAGATGAGTTAATACCTATTATTGTCAAATTACTCCAAAAAATAAAAGAGAAAGGAAAGCTTTCAAAGGCTCTCCAAGGCCAGTATTGCCTTGACACCAAAACCAGATAGATACTAAAACAAACAAAACAAAACAAAAAAACAACAAACCATTATCTCCATGAGCAAGGATACAAAAATCCTTAACAAAAATATTAGCAAACTGTATTCAAAAATACAAAACATTATTCACCACAACCAAGGGGGGTGTTATTCCAGGGATGCAAGGGGTTCAATATTTACAAGTCAATCAATGTAATACATCACATTAACAAGAAAAAGGATAAAAACCATGTGATCATCTCAATAAATGCAGAAAAAGCATTTGACAAAGTACAATATCCATTCATGAAAAAAAACCTCTGTAATGTAGGTCTAGAGGGAACATACCTCAACAAAATAAAGATCTTACATGAAAAACTCACAGCCAACAGCATTCTTAATTGTGAAAGTCAGGGATTTCCCGCTGAGTCAGGAACAAGACAAGGATGTCCACTATCACCACTTTTATTCAAAAATAGTTCTTGAAGTCCTAGACCTAGTAATAAAGCCACAACAAAAATAAATAAATGCATCAAAATTGGTAAGGAAGAAGTAAAACTTTCACTATTTGCAGATAACATGATTCTGTGTATAGAAAACCCAAAAGATTGCACTAAAACTACTAGATCTGATAAATGAATTCAATAAAGATACAGATACAAAATTAATATATAGAAATATGTTGTATTTCCATATACTGATGTTGCAGAGAGATAATTTACTTATTAGCTGAGGTTAAAAATTTTCATAGAAAGAACCTTACAGATAATGTCATGACATGTTCACTGACATTCCCCAATTTCCCCAATAGCCAGCAGAGATAAGAACAGTGTGAGGAGGGAGAACCAGAGGAGTGAATCACAGGTCTTTCTTTTGGGCCTCCCCCTCCCAGCCAGAGCAGCCAGATATGTTCTTTGCCCTATTCCTGGGCATGTAACTGACCTCAGTGCAGTGGAACCTGGTCATCATCCTGGTAATCAGGCTGGGCCCTTGCCTCAACACGCTAAGGTACTTCTTCCTCAGCCATTTGGCCTTCAATGGCATTCCCCTTTCATCTATTATAGTTCCAAAAACTCTCATGAACAGAATTCTCATGGACAGACTAACCAACAATCCATGTCCTATGTTGGGTACATTTTTCAGATATATTTTTTTCATAATTTTTGGTTGTCTTAACAATTTCCTTCTTGCAGTGATGACATGACAGGTATGTGGCCATCTGGCAGCCAATCTACCATATTACTGTTATGAGGCAGGAGCTGTGTATTTCATTAGGACCTGGGTCTTGGTTTTCCTGTTGCATCCATGCCCTATAGCACACACTTTTCCTTGTCCTACTGTCCTTATGTACTGATATGTTATTTATTCTGAAGAATATCTCATGTGCACTTGAAAAGGACATGTATTCTGCTATTTTAGGATAGAGTGTTATGAATAGGGCTGTAAAGTCCATCTGTTCTAATGGGTCATTCAAATCCACTTTTCCTTGTTCATTTTCTGTATAGATAATATATCCATTGCTGTAAGTGGGGTGTTAGAGTTCCCTATATTATTGTATTATTATCAATTAGTTTTTGCATGTTCATTATTGTTTTATTTTGGGTGCTTTCATATTGGGTGTATATTTAATATTGTTAGATCTTCTTGTTGGTTTGTCTCCTGTATTATGATATAGTGCCTTCTTTATCTCTTGTTACAGTATTTGTTTTAAAGTCTGGTTTGATATAAGCATTGATACTCTTTCTTTTGATACCCATTTGTGTGATAAATGTTTCTCCATTTATCTTTAAATGTGCAGATGTCTTTAGGTTCAAATGAATCTCTTATAGGTAGCAGATAGATAGGTCTAGTTTTTATCCATTCTGACACCCTATATCTTATAATGTAAGATTATTTTGAGAGAGATAGAGACAGTACATGTGAGGGATGGGCAAAGAAAGGGAGAGAGAAAGAAAGAGAGACTCTCCAGCAGGCTCCTCATTACCTGTGCAGAGCCCAGTGTTGGGCTTAAATTCATGAACTGTGAGATCATGACCTTAGTCAAACCAAGAGTGAGACTCTTAACAACTGAGCCACTCAGGCACCCTATGACTCCTTGTCTTTCTGTTGGAGTGTTTAGTCCATTTACCTTCAGAGTAATTATTGAAAGACGTATATTTAGTGCTGTTTTATTATTTGTTTTATTATCCTATCTGGATATTTTCTTTATTCCTTTCTTGTGTTTGTTACTTTTGGTCTTTCACTCCCATTCAATGAGCCCCTCTTAATATTTCTTGCAGGGCTAGTTTTATGGTCATGAAGTCCTTTGGTTTTTGTTTGCCAGGGAAACTCTCTCTCCTTCTTAGATGTTTTCAATTTTTTTAATTTATTTATTTTTGAAAGAGAACAGGGAAAGTGTAGAGAGAAAGGGAGAGAGAGAGAGAATCCCAAGTAGGCTCCACACTGTCAGTGCAGAGCCCTATGCAGGGCTTAAACCTATAAACTGTGAGACTGTGACATGAGCCCAAGTCAGGTGATTAACTGACTGAGCCACCTAGGGACCACTTCTCTCTCCTTCTATTCTAAATGACAGCCTTCCTGGATAGAGAATTCTTAGACGAAAATTTTTCCCATTCAGTACTTTGAATATATCTTATGGCTTGTCAAGTTTCTGTTGAGAAATCTCCAGCTAGCCATATGGGTCTTCCCTTATAAGTTAAGGGCTTCTTCTGCATTGCTGCTTAAAGGTTTATTCTTTATCATTATATTTTGTAAATTTCTTTAAAATATATCTTGGCGTTGGTCTCCTTTTGTTGATTTTGATGGGAGTTCTCTGTGCCTCCTGCCCAGATATCTCTTTCCTTTCCCAGATTAAGGAAGGTTTCAGTTCTTATTTCTTCAAATAAATTTTCTGCCCCATTTTCTCTCTCTTCATGTTCTGGGACTCCTTTAATATGAATGTTACTATGTATAATGGAGTCATTGAGTTCCAAAAGTCTCTTCCATAATTCTTCTTTTCAGCTTCATTATTTTCCATTATTCTGTCTTACTTGTCACTAATTCTTCCCTTTCCTTCTACTAGCTGCTTTTCATTGCCCCAAGCCTGTTTCCAATCCCGTTTATTGCATTCTTCATCTCTGATTCTCTTTTTAATCTCTTGATTTATATTTAGAGAGAGAAAGAAGAGTTAGGGAGGGGCAGAGAGAGAGGGACAGAGAGTATTGCAATCAGTTCTGAGCTACACAGATCCCAACACAGTGCTCAAACTCATGAACCCTGAGATCCTGACTTGAGCTGAAACCAGATACTTAACCAACTGAGCCACCCTGGCACCCCTCTGATTAATTCTTTTTAACTCTTTTATCTCTGTGGTAAAGGTCTCACTCATGTCTTCTATACTTTTCTCAAGCACAATGAGTATCCTTGTTATTGTTGCTTTAACTTCTCCATCAGGCCATGTTACTTATATCTGTTTCATTTAGATCTCTGGTGTGGCCTTATCTTATTCTTTCATTTGGGATAAATTCCTCTGTCTTCATATTTTGTCTAACTCTCTGGTTTCTTCTTTATGTTAGAGTAGCCAGTTACATTTCCTGCTCCTGAAAGTAATGGCTTATGAAGAGGTCATGTATTGTCCAAGGCCTGGTGCTTAGAGAGTGTCTCTGGTGTGTGCTTCATGCAGTCTGCTGTTGGGTTTTGGCTGGTATCCATCAGGTTGGTCATCTGTAGAGATTCTGCTTGCCTTCTCAGGGCAGTGTCTGGTGTTGGCCTGAATGTGGCATGTTTTTTTGTTTGTTTTAATTGTTTTTAAATGTTTATTTCTTTTTGAGAGAGAGAGAGAGAGACAGTGCATGAGCGGGGGAGAGGCAGAGAGAGAGGGAGACACAGAATCTGAAGCAGGCTCCAGACTCTGAGCTGTCAGCACAGAGCCCCACGCGGGTCTCAAACTCACAAACTGCGAGCTCCTGACCTGAGCTGAAGTCAGACAACTGACTGAGCCACCAGGAGCCCCTAAATGTGGCGAGTTTTAAGTAGGTGTGCTCTCATCTGTTTGTGAAAGGAAACATGATACTACTTCCATAAGAACTAAAACCCTGTAAAACTCTGATTGAATGACATGGTGTGGGCAGGGTCTCTGGTAAACTTGACAGAAGGTCAGTCACAACAGAGTAACCTGGGTTGGGCTTGGTGTTTGCACTATGCTGCTTCCTGCGGGTGGCTTGTGTTTATGCTGAGGGGCATAGGAGGGGGACAGCCAGCTTTGTTCCTAGAGAGGAGTCTCTGTGAATGGTGCCTCTCAAGGAAGCACTCCAGGAAGTGCTAATAATCTCCCCACTATGTGCTGAACATGTTTGATTTGCTGTTTCCATGCTGTCTGCCTCAGGATCTTTTGTCTGTGCTCTCCAGTCTCTATCTCAGCCATATCCAATGACCTTCAAAAATCCAGGTTTTAGAGACATGGTGTAGGCAGAGGCTTGTGCTGGTCTAAAGGTGGTGACCACCGCACTGAGCCTGAAGCAAACTTAACTAAAAAGGGAAGTTCTAGCACAGCAACAAGTTGTGGAGCTTGGTGTAAGCAAGTTAAGGAGCCAGTGTTGGCAGTGTGCTACTTCCAGTAGGTAGCTTTGTGTTCATGCTGAGGGGCAGGGGAGGGAAATGGCACCACCCAGCTCCTTTGTTCATGGACAGATCTCTCCAAGAATGCTGTCTCTCATGGAAGTGCTCCAAGAAGAGCGAATAATTTCCCTCCTGTGTGTCCAAACATCCTTCAAATAACTGCAGAAAGTGAAATTTTAATAAAATTTCATTTACTATTACAAAAATAATAAAATATGTAGGAACAAACTTACACTAGGAGGTAACAGATCTATACTCTGAAAACTATAAAACACTGATAAAAGAAATCGAAGATGACATAAATGGAAAGATATCCCATGCGCATGGATTAGGAAACCCAATATTGTTAAAATGTCCATAGTACCTAATACAATCCACAGATGTAATGCAATCCTTTTCAAAATAAAATGAGCATTTTTCACAGAACTATAAAAATAATCCTAAAATTCATATGGAATCACAAAAGAACCCAAATAGTAAAAGCAATCTTGAGAAAGAACAAAGTGGATGTATCCCAATCCCAAATTTTGAAATACATAACAAAGCTATAGTAATCAAAACAGTAGGATACTGGCACAAAAACAGACACATACATCAAAAGAACAGAACAGAGAGCCCAGAAATAAATTAATGGTCATTTAGTTAATTAGCCTATGATGAATAAGGCAAGAATAATCAATGAGAAAAAGTCTCTTCATCAAACAGTGTTAGGAAAACAGAATAACTACATGCAAAAGAATGAAACTGGACCACTTTCTTATACCATACTCAGAAATAAACTCAAAATGGATTAAAGATCCATATATGAGGACTGAAAGTATAAAATTCCTAGATGAAAAAATAGGAAGTAATTTCTTTGACATCAGCTGCAGAAGTATTTTTCTAGGTATGTCTTCTAGGGCAAGGGACATTAAAGAAAAATTAAACTATTGAGTCTACACCAAAATAAAAGCTTTTGCATAGCAAAGGAAACCATAAACCACACAGAAAGACAACCTAGTGAATGGAAAAGAGATTTGCAAATGATAGATCTGATAAGATGTTAGTATAAAAATATATAAGGAACTTCTACAACTCCATAGCAAAATACTAACTGAATTTAAAAAAGGACCGAAGACCTGAACATCTTTCCAAAGAAGAAATACAGATAGCCTACAAACACATGAAAAGATACTCAACATCACTAATCATTAGAGAAATGTAAATCAAAACTGAGCCTGTGTGGCTCAGTCAGTTAAGTGTCCAACTTCAGCTCAGGTCATGATCTTATGACTCAAGAGTCAAGCAATACATCAGGTTCTGTACTGACAGCTCAAAGCCTGGAGTCTGCTTCAGATTCTGTGTCTCTCCCTCTCTCTCTCTGCCCGTCCCCCACTTGAACTCTGTGTCCCTCTCTCAAAAATAAACATTAAACAATCTAAAAGAAAAAACCTATGAGTATTAGCCAGAATGGCTAAAATCAAAAATACAAAACACAAGAAATGTTGGCAAGAACATGGAGGAAAAGAAACACGTGTGTACTATTGATACTAATACAAATAGGTACAGTCAGGATAGAAAACAGTATGGAGATTCCTCAAAAAATTAAAAAACATAATTACCTTATGATCCCAGAATTCCACTGCTGGGTATATAGCCAAATAAAATAACATTAATTAAATAAAATATATGCAGGGGCACCTGGGTGGCTCAGTTGTTTAAGCATCTGACTTTGGCTCAGGTCATGATCTCATGGTTCATGGTTTCCAGGCCCACATCAGGCTTTGGGCTGACAGCTAGCTCAGAGCCTGGAGCCTGTCTTTAGATTCTGTATCTCCCTCTCTCTCTGACTCTCTTCTGTTCATGTTGTCTCTCTCTGTCTCTCAAAAATAAATTTAAAAAAAATTTTAAAAAGAATGTATATTAAAAAAAATAGATATATGCACCCCTACATATACTGCACCATTTGTAAGCAACCCAAATGTTCATTCATAAATGAACAGATAAAGAAGTGGTATACATAGAAAATGGAATATTACTGTGCCATATAAAAGAATGGAATCTGGCCATTTGCAACAACATGGATGCATCTAGAGGGGTACAATGCTATGGAAAATAAGTCAGAGAAATACAAGTCTCATGTGGTTTCACTCATGTGGAACTTAAACAAATACATGTAAAAAATATAAGCAATAAAATATACTCTTAAAAATAACCACTCTGGTGGTTACCAGATGGGAAGTGAGTGGGAGGATGGGTGATATAGGTGAAATGAATTAAGTGTATACATGTCATAATGAACACTGACTAATGTAAATGTATAAAATTGTTAAATCATTATATTATTACCTGAAACTAATATTACACTATATGCTAATTATTCTTGAATTTTAAAAAGTGCACATATATTGTCAAAAAATTCACACTGGAAAGGAAGGCAAGCTGAAAATGAACATGATAAGCATTTACCTCACAAAGTCAAGAAAAAATATGGAATAAACCCAAAAAAGCAAAAGAAAGAAAATTCAGGAAAAAAATATATAATAGAAAAGATCAAAAAGTCCAACGTTAAGCCCTCTGTAAAGACTAATAATACTAACATATATCTTCAGAAACTGGTCATGGGAAATATAAGAGGCATAAACAAATTTTGAAGGAATGAAAAAGGAAAGAAACTGCAGATACAATAGAGATGTTTTCAATTAATTCTTTTTAAACATCATGCTAATAAACTGGAAATCTTAGGCAAATGAGACAATCCTAAAAATACAATGAAATGAACTAAAAATAAAAAATTGAATAACATTAAATTCTTGATTCAATATATTAAAACATTAAAACATTTTAACATATTAATGAATTAATTAACAACAGATATAAGTGCAGTAGGTTTTGCTGATGTAACACATCAAATCATTTGAGGGAAAAAAAATCCTATCTTACAGAAGCCCTTCTAAAAAAATAGAAAAAAAGAAGAAACACTTCTCAGCTTTGATACTCAAATCAAAAAAGGATACACTATATGAATGGACAAGTAAAAACCAAGCTTATTTATTTACAGATGGAAAAATACTAAACAAAATATTAGAAATACAGCAATACATTAAAGGTACTTCATACACAGATAGGTTTATCCTAGATAGAGAAGAAGGGTTTAACATTACAAACATATATGTATTATAAACACATGAAGTTAAACAACAGAGCATAATCTCTATATTTAAAAAAACATTAAATTAAATCCACATTTGATGTATACATCAAATCAACACTAGATGAATGGTTCATGACCAAACTCCTACAAACCAGGAAGAAAATATCTTCAACCTAAAAAAAGTATACCAAAAGTCTACAGCAAATATCATCCTTAAGAGTGAATTTTTAGAATTCCGTTAAAAATTTTTTTGAATGTTTATTTATTTTTGAGAGATAGAGAGACAGAGCATGAGCAGGGGAAGTGCAGAGAGAGAGGGAGACACAGAATTGGAAGTAGGCTCCAGGCCCTGAGCTGTCAGCACAGAACCCAACGTGTGGCTCCAACTCCATACTGCAAGACCATGACCTGAGCCGAAGTTGGCTGCTTAACCGACTGGGCCACCCAGGTGCCCCTTAGAATTCCTTTTAAAATCAGTAACAAGAAAATTATTCTCCTATAGTTTTCTTGTTTTTTTAAGCATCATTTTGGAGTCAAGCAACATGATAACAAATACAATGCATACAGATTACAATAAAAATCATCAAAGCATCACTACTTTCAAATAATACAAATGTTTACATAGAAAACTGAAAGTATTCATATTTTCAAAACCATAAATCCCACCCTGAGATATATACCCTAAAGAAATTATCCCCAGACAACATAAAATACATGTGCAAAAATGATCATAGCAATATTATTTGTAATGACTTAAAAAATTGGAGGGGCACCTAGGTGGCTCAGTCAGTTAAGCAGTGGACTTCAGTTCAGGTCATGATCTCATGGTCTATGGGCTCGAGCCCCATGTCGGACTCTGTGCTGACAGCTAGCTCAGAGCCTGAGGCCTGTCTTTGAATTCTGTGTCTCCCTCTCTCTCACCCTTATTGCTCATGCTGTCTCTCTCTCTCTCTCAAAAATAAATTTAAAAAATTTAAAAAATTGGAAAGAACCTAAATGTTCATCATTAATAGAATGGATAAATTATAGGCTATTTTGCAACGAAAAACAACATGGTCCAGAGCAATCCTACCATTTAAAGAAAAGTTAATATCTATTCCTCTCAGGGGCCCCTGGGTGGCTAAGTTGGTTAAGTGTCTGACTTCAGCTCAGGTCATGATCTCCCGGTTTGTGACTTCGAGCCCCGCATCGGGCTCTGTGCTGACAGTTCAGATCCTGGACCCTACTTTGTAGTTTGTGACCTACCTCCACCCCTTTGAACCTCCTCCATTCATATTCTCTCTCTCTCTCTCTCTCTCTCAAAAATAAATAAACATTAAAAAATATTTTTTAAAATCTGTTCTTCTCAAACTGTTACAAAACACAGAATTGGACTGAAAACTTCCAAATGCATTCTACAAAGCCAACATTACCTTGATTCCAAAACCAAAGACCCCACTAAAAATGATAATTAAAGGCCAATGTCCCTGATGAAAATGGATGCAAAAATTCTCAACAAAATACTAGCAAACTGAATCCAACATTACATTAGTACATTCGAGATTTAGTCAAAATGAGCAACTGTGGCACCTTGCTGGGCAGCAAGGGTGGTTCAATATTCACAAATTACTCAAAGTAATGCACAACATTAATAAGAGAAAGGACAAGAACCATATTATCCCCTCAATAGATGCAGAAAAAGCATTTTACAAAATATAGCATCCAGTCTTTTTAAAAACCATCAACAAAGTAGACACAAAGGGACCATATACCTCAACATCATGGTAAATGAAAGACTCACAGCTAGTATCATTCTCAGTGGGGAAAACTGAGAACTTTCCCTCTATGGTCAGGAAAAAGACAGAGAGGTCTACTCTAACCATTGTTATTTAACATAGTAGTGGAAGTCCTAGCCTCAGCAATCAGACAACAAAAAGAAACAAAAGGCATCCAAATTGGCAAGGAATATGTCAAACTTTCACTATTTGTTAAGACCCAAAAGACTCCACCAAAAAATAGCTAGAACTGATATGCAAATTCAGTAAAGTCACAAGATACAAAATCAATGTACAGAAATATGTTGCATTTCTACATACCAATAATAAAGCAGCAGAGAGAGAAATCAAGGAACCAATCCCATTTACAATTGCACCAAAAACCATAAGATGCTTAGGAATAAACGTAACCAAAGAGATAAAAGATCTGAACTCTGAGAACTACAGAACACTTATGGAAGATATTGAAGATGACACAAAGAAATGGAAAAAAAATCCCATATTCATGGACTGGAAGAACAAATATTTTTAAATTTCTATACTACCCAAAACAGTCTACACATTTAATGTAATCCCTATCAAAATACCAGCAGCATTTTTCACAGTGCTAGTACAAACAATGCTAAACTTTGTATGGAACCACAAAAGACCTTGAATAGCCCAAAGCAATCTTAAAAAAGAAAAACAAAGCTAAAGGCATCACAATTACAGACTTTAAGTTAAATTTCAAAGCTGTAGTGATCAAGACAGTATTGTACTGGAATAAAAACACACATATAGATCAATGGAACAGAGTAGAGAATCCTGAAATGGACTCAAAACTATAAGGTCAACTAATATTCGACAAAGCAGGAAAGAATACCCAATGGAAAAAAGACAGTCTCTTCAACAAATGGTACTGGGAAAACTGGACACAGGCAGTAACCTTTCTGACAGCTCTAACAACTTATTAAATGTGTCTCCTGAGGCAAGGGAAACAAAAGCAAAAATGAACTATTTGGACTTCATCAAGATAAAAGGCTTCTACACAGTGAAGGGAACCATCAACAAAACTAAAAGGCAACCTATGGAATGGGAGAAAATCTGCAAACAGAATATCTGATAGTTACTATCCAAAATTGATAAAGTGTTAGTAAGGATGTTATCAAACTCAACATCCATCAGACAAACAACCCAGTTAAGAAATGGGCAGAGTACATGAATAGACACTTTTCCAAAGAAGACATCCAGAGGGCTAACAGACATCTGAAAAGATACTCAATCAGACTCATCATCAGGGAAATTCAAATAAAAACCACAATGAGATAGCACCCCCACTTGTCAGAATGCTAAAATTAACACCACAATAAACAGGTTTTGGCAAGGATGCAGACAAAGAGGAATCCTCTTGTACTGTTGATGAGAATGCAAAATGGTGCAGTCACTCTGGCAAACAGTATGGAGCTTCCTCAAAAATGTAAAAATAGTTATGGGTGCCAGGGGGCCTCAGGTTAAGCATCCAACTTTGACTCAGTTCAAGATCTCACACTTGGTGAGTTCAAGCCCCACATTGGGCTGTGAGCTGTCAGCACAGCCTTCTTCCAACTCTCTGTCTTACTCTCTCTCTCTGCCCCTCCCTGCTTGCATGCCTTCTCACTTTCTCTCAAAAATAAACAAACATGATTTTTTTTAAAGTTAAAAATAAACTACCCTATGACTCAGCAATTGCACTACTAGGTATTTATGCAAAGGATACAAAAATGCTGATTCAAAGGGGCACATAGATCCCAATGTTTAGAGCAGCAGTATCAACAGTAGCCAAATTATGGAAAGAGACCAAATGTCCATTGACTATTGAATGGATAAAGAAGATATGGTTTATATAAAAAATGGAGTTATTACTCAGCCATAAAAAAGAAGGAAGTCCTGCCATTTGCAATGTTGATGAACTAGAGCATACTATGCTAAGCAAAATAAATCAGCCAGAAAAGGGAAATATCATATGATTTCAGTCATATGTGGAATGTAAGAAACAAACAGATGAACATAGGGGAAAGGAAGGAAAAATAAAATAAGATAAAAAGGAGAGGGAGGGAAATCATAAAAGGCTCTTAAATACAGAAAACAAACTATGGGTTGCTGGAAGGGAGGTTGGGGGGATGAGCTAAATGGGTGACTGGCATTAAGAGGGCACTTATTGGGAGGAGCACTGAGTGTTATATGTAAGTGACAAATCACTAAATTCTACTCCTGAAACCAATACTACACTGTATATTAACTAAGTTGAATTTAAGTACATAACTAAATAAATAAATAAGTGTAAATAAAAGTGAATAAGTTAACACTGAAATTACAAAAATGATGGCAAATAGCAGAAGTTCACATTTGGTCACACCAAGCACTTGATGGCTATGTCTGATCCCATGATCTTAAGGGAATAAAAAAGATCAAAGCTAAGGGCTGACATAAGAAATGAAAGATTTGGTGGTAAGGTTAGCCCTCGAGCCTCTCAAGAAGTCCTAAGGATGCTCACTTAAAAGGTGATATTAGAAAATTTTAAAAAAGCTCCACTAAAAAAAAGTGAGGATATCTGTGAATATATTCCTTTATTAAATTCTATCTGAAATCCAGCTGAGGGTGCTTTTATATACATTCCATGTATATTTGTATTGATTTCTATATTGTCTATAAATTCTTGGGTCATTTTATTTTAAACCTAAATATTTACCTTTATTGACTTATTCTTTATTTTTCCTTTCTCAAGTTATTCTTTGTATTCTAAACATGTTTATGCTTGGGATTTTGTTTGTCTTCTTTCTGTTTGCTTTGCAATAAATGTTGTATAGCTCATAAAAAAAGAAATGCGTAGAAGTGTAAGGACACAGGTCTGATTCAAGCTTCCCCTCTGACCTTGAAGGCCTAGGTGTCTGCTTCTCAGAATCATTAGACAATAGAAGAGCACACACTGCCCAAGAAAGGAGGGACAACCCTTGTAACACCCAACCAGGAAAGGCCAGCTAACACCTTTAACATTTCTAAGGGTGGGCCTAAAGATGGAGGCTATAAGATAATCACCTATTGCTTAAGTCTAGTCATGCCCTACATGAGGGTCCTGGGCCCACTCTGTGATTGCTCAATACTCTAAACGTTGTGATTGGCTCCCACTAAAAGTATTGATGTATGGTTAAAGTTATTGCCAGTATTGATAGGGGGCAGGGATTGGATCACTGTGCCTGTGTCGCCATTTCCTGTAACACCCCCTTCCCAAAAAAGCCCCTACCCCGCCATGTTCAGGGCTCTCTAAGCATGGATCCACTGTGTTGGTGAAGACTGCGAGCCTGAGCTTATAAGCCCATAGTAATAAAGCCCTTTGCTTTTGCATGCATGACTCGGTCTCCCTGATGGTCTCTGGTTTTTGAGGACGATATTGGAAACCTGGGTATTACACTATCAATGCTCAGCTTCATTTAACATTGATATAAATAATTCTCCAAAAAAAACCCAATATGGAAGTGAAAATGAAAATGACATAATGAACCCCAAACATCACCAAATAAAAAAGAAAATGGCAATATGATACTGATGAGGGAGCTTGGGGTAGGCTGAGGACAAAATGCAAGCTAGTGTACCCCCGACCTCAGGGGTGGTGTGTGTGATATTCCTCAGGCACTTCTGGCTGCCCGAGGACAAAAGAAAGAAAAGAAATGGGCAATTGGTAGAAATCACAGTCATACAGAACACAGTCTCCTTCAGTTTACAAATATCTTAGTAAATTACATGAAAAAGGCAATCTTATCAGAAGCCTGTAGACTGTTTCCTGGAGCCCCAACATCATCCCTCCCTAGTGATATGGGGAACAAAAGCAAGAAGGAAATGGCAGGTAAAAATAAATTTCCTTATAACCTGCAGCCCATTGACAAACAGTTGAGGAAAATAAAGTATAACATTTCTCCAGGAACCCCCTAATGTCCTAATGTTATGCCAAGAAACAGAGACCAATAAAGAACACTGAAGCCAAATTAAGGAAGTCTTTATTATGAGTCAGGACAATGCGGCCCAGAGTCCAAGGACTTAGAGTTTTTTATGAATAAGCAGGCAAGCAGGCAATACAGAAGCAAAATTGAGTAGTTATGGCAAAAAAGCTACAAAGTGATCAAGAGTGGCCCTTATCCTGGTATGTAGGAAAACATTTATTTTGAAGGCAAAGTTTAGGGTTGTAGGGGAGTTTCAAGAGAATAGTCATTATCTCAAGGACAAAGTATGCAATCTGTGTCTAAACAACCATTAGCTGGGGACATTAACCCTTGTTCTCTTATTAGTTTTTTTCCTTGCACCTGAGGGTAGTCTTGTAGCCTTCCAAGCGCAGGCCCAGAAGGTAAACTCTGGGTAAAGATGGAAGGACTGAGGCTAAACTCAAGTGCAAAACTAATGTTAATGCCTTAGTAGAGGGAAAACAACCTTAGCTTGATAACAGTAAGGCCTCAGGTACCTTAGCAGTCTTCTTTAGCATATCAAAATCTCTCTGGAGGCCTCCCTTTTTTTTTTGTAAGTAGTTTATTGTCAAATTAGTTTCCATACAACACCCAGTGCTCTTCCCCACAAGTGCCCTCCTCTCTTTTCCACCCTCCCCCTTCCCCTTCAACTCTCAGTTCATTTTCAGCATTCAATAGTCTCTCAAGTTTTGCTTCCCTCTCTCTCCCCAACTCTTTCTCTCTTCCCCTCCCCCTGGTCCTCCATTAGGTTTCTCCTGTTTTCCTGCTAAACCTATGAGTGCAAACATATGGTATCTGTCTCTCTGCCTGACTTATTTCGCTTAGCATGACACCCTCGAGGTCCATCCACTTTCCTACAAATGGCCATATTTCATTCTTCCTCATTGCCATGTAATACTCCATTGTGTATATAAACCACATCGTCTTGATCCATTCATCAGGTGATGGACATTTAGGTTCTTTCCATGATTTGGCTATTGTTGACAGTGCCACTATGAACATTGGGGTACCTGTGCTCCTATTCGTCAGCACTTCTGTATCCCCTGGGTAAATCCCTAGCAGTGCTATTGCTGGGTCATAAGGGAGTTCTATGGATAGTTTTTTGAGGAACCTCCACACTGTTTTCCAGAGCGGCTGCACCAGTTTACATTCCCACCAACAGTGTAGGAGGTTGCCCTTCTCTCCACATCCTCGCCAGCATCTATAGTCTCTTGATTTGTTCATTTTAGCCACTCTGACTGGTGTGAGGTGGTATCTCAGTGTGGTTTTGATTTTGACTTTACCTCCCAAACTCCATAGTATAAAACCAGTCATTCTTCACAACCCCAACACAGCTCTTACCACCCAGAGGTCCTGTCCTCATGCTTTAATAAAATCATCTTTTTGCACTAAAGACATCTTCAAGAACTCTTTTTTCATCATCAGCTCCAGACCCCAAAACTTCATTAGTACCACCCAATGTAAAGCTGGGAAATATGAAAAATACAATCATATCATAAGAGTGTGCATGTATGTGGTAAAGTATTAAAAAACATGCAGAAATGATACATAGGATCTTTAGACAGTGGTTGCCTTTGGTGGGAGAAGGGAGCTAAGTTGAAAATGTTTTATTTCGTAAGCTCAGTTAAATGGTAGGTAAGTGGTATTTTGTTCTTTTTTGGGAGGAGTAACATTAAAGCTACATGATTTTTGTAAAAAAAAAAACAAAAGAAAGAAAATCATTTGAAATAAAAGGTTAGATGAAATAAGAGTTTATAGTAGTCCCTGATCTATAAGATGGCATTTTTGAATTTTTAAAAGGAGGATTATTTAAAAATGAAAAGAAAAAAAACAATGTGTGTATTAAATACTACTACTATATGGGCAACATTGTTAGGAAAAGTATAGCAATATTGTAACTTAGATAAGCTGAACCAGTTTGTGCTTGATATACATTCAATTATAAGACAGCTTCTCTCCAAGACATTTTTTTCATACATTATGTTTCTGAACTTTAAATACACTCCTGTAGAAACACTAACTTGAAGTTTACAGTGTCAGTCACTATTTACTCTATATTCCCATGTTCTTTTCTATTTCATGCTATGTATTTCTCTGTAGTTCATTTTAACTCTTTGTTTACATGTCTGATTGTTCAAATAGATGCATGGACACCTTGAAAATAAGGATGAGTCCTTAATTATCCTTATCAGGCTAGTGTAGTGCTTAACAAAGTTATACGGAGTTCTATGTAAGTGAATAGTAGAAAAGTATTTTCCAGTGGCACATGATATATAGGGGAAAAAAGCACAAGTGATGCTGGGCAAGACATCTCAATTACACATTTAAGCTTATAAACAAATAGGGGCGCCTGGGTGGCTCAGTCTTTTAAGAGGCTGACTTCGGCTCAGGTCATGATCTCACAGTTCATGGGTTCGAGCCCCACATTGGGCTCTGTGCTGACAGCTCAGAGCCTGAAGCCTGCTTCAGAGTCTGTGTCTCCTTCTCTTTCTGCCCTTCCCCTACTCATGCTCTGTCCTCTCTCTCTCTCAAAAAATAAACATTAAAAAAATTTTTAAAAAACTTATAAACAAATTTATACTAATACAGTTCTGTTTCTCTGTGTTATATATTAGGATTCCATAGAAGATTTCATTCACTAAAAAAGGGCTATGCTCATAAAAGAGTTATTAAACTAAGGTCATAGTGATAGGGAATAAAACTGTTAGAAGATGGCTGACAGGACTGATAGGGAAATTCTAGTCCCTGACCAAAGACCCCCTTCCAGGTTCTTCCTACCCCACTTGCCTAGTGCCAAATTACTACTAATGCAGAATGTAGAAGTAACAGACTATTAATTGTTCCCTCTGCTTATGCTCTGGGCTCAGACCTCTAGAGAGTGAACTCCTCTGAGCCCACCTATGTGAAATAAACCTCCTGCTTTCCAAGTTCTCCAAGTGGAGCTTGGTTCTTCCACTGGGTGATCCACACCAGGTTCAGTAACAATAGCCGATCCCAAACTTTTTAAATTTCATGTCGGTGCAGAAGCTTTTTATCTTGATGAAGTCCCAAGAGTTCAGTTTTGCTTTCATTTCCCTTGCCTTTGAGGATGTGTCGAGTAGGAAATTGCTGCGGTGGAGGTCTCAGAGGTTTTTTCCTACTTTCTCCTCGAGGGTTTTGATGGTTTCCTGTCTCACATTCAAGTCCTTCAGCCATTTTGAGTTTATTTTTGTGAATGGTGTAAGAAAGTGGTCTAGTTTCATTCTTCTGCATGTTGCTGTCCAGCTCTCCCAGCACCACCTGCTAAAGAGGCAGTCTTTTTTCCATTGCATACTCTTCCCTGCTTTGTCAAAAATTAATTGGCCATACATTTGTGGGCCCAGTTCTGAGTTCTCTATTCTACTCCATTGGTCTATGTGTCTGTTTTAGTGCCAATACCATACTGTCTTGATGATGACAGCTTTGTAAACCAATTTGACAATAAACTATTTAAAAATAAATAAATAAATAAATTTCATGTTGGGGCACCTGGGTGGCTCAGTCGGTTAAGCCTTCAACTTTGGCTCAGGTCATGATCTCACATTCCTGGGTTGAAGCTCGCATCAGGCTCTGTGCTGACAGCTCTCCCTCTCTCTCTGCCCCTCCTCGCTCATGCTCTGTCTCTCTCTGTCTCAAAAATAAATAATAACATTAAAAAAATTAATTTAATGTCCTGGTATAATTAAAAGAAGGAATATACCAACATCAAAAATGAGATAATAAAAGAGATAGCTTTTGAAATTGAATACACTTATCTGTGGAAAATTCATTTTACATCATCCTGTCTTATTTTTCCCATTTGGACTTGATCTTGAAACCTAGTCACACACCAGCAGTATGGCAATTACCAATAAAACTCTTAAAAATATAGACTTCTGGGACCCAACTGCTGGAATTTTCAATTTGGTATATTTGACATGGTTCTCAGAACTCTGTAGTTTTTAAAAATTCACCAGGTGATTTGCATGCACATCTAGGTTCAGAAACCACTGATTTGGTATCTTCTTCCACAGGAAAATTGAAATACTGGAATGTTTCTGTTGCTATCATAAGCAACATGATAAGAGATCATGGAATGCTATCTGATTCTTATGATATACATATGTATTCTTATGAATATATATGTATGTATATGTATGTATGATATGTATATATATACATGTATCATAAGAATACATATGTATAACATATATATGACATACATATATCATATATGTATATTGGAATGGATATATATGTATATGTTTCCATGATCCTCTTATCCAAAATTCCAAAATCCAAGAAGTTCTTAAAACTGAAAGTTATACTTAATATCTGGTAGCAAAGCATGATGTTATTATATGTATGAAATTGTAAAAACAAAAAAAATGAACATAAATCAGAATCAGACCTACAAATACAGAGAACTGAGGGGAGTGGGAGGAGTAGGGGACAAAATGGTGAAGGCGAGTGGGAGATACAGGCTTCTAGTTACAGAATAAGTCACAGGAATAAAAGGCACAGCATAAAAAGTACAGACAATGATAATAGTGATATAAAAGTAATGGGGACAGATAGTAGATACACTTAGGTGAACAGAGCATAATGTATAAACTTGTCCAATCACTATGCTGTACACACAAAACTAAAGTGTTGTACCCAGATTTTAATATCGCCCCCCAAAACCAGAGACCACCAGAGAGGCCGAAGCATGCATGCAAAAGCAAAGGGCTTTATTACGAATTTAGGCCCGACCAGCCTAAACTCGGACTCACAGACTTCAACAACACTGTGGATCCACGTGGAGCGAGCCCCGAACATGGGGGGGCAGGGCCTTTTATGAGTTTGGGAAGGGGGAGTTACAGGAAATTGTGACACAGGTACAGGGATCCAATCATTAGAGCATCACATCATTGACAGTAACTTTAACCAATTACAGAGTGGACCCAGCACCCTCAGGTAGGGCGTGACTAGTCTTAACCTCCATCTTTAGGCCCGCCCCCAGAAATGTTAATGGTGTTAGCTGGCCTTCAAGGTCAGAGGGGAAACCTGAATCAAATCTGCATCCTTACAAAAGTAACATTGTATGTCGACTATACTCAAAAAAAAAAAAAAAAAAAAAAAAAAAGCATGACCTGGCTAGACAAATTTGATAACAAAACCTTATCTCAACTAACAAGTTAAGTACAATCTTTAACTTATCCCTTTTAATGTTCACATGTTCCAGTGTAGAATTACTAGTGTACACGATTATGAAGTGCTCCCTCAAGCCACTAACATATAATGCAATTGGGGCATATGTGTCTTATTGTCTTCCTAAAATTTGAAGAATCTGAATTCTGATTTGAATATTAAAATGAATAGCAACTCAAATCAGAACCTGTTTCCCTGTATATGGCAAATTTCTCAATCACCCATTACATGGAATGGTTATTGATGAGGTATTTTGGGGATGATAGTGGGGTTCATGAAGTTCAGTGCCAACGATCAAGAAAGAATTCTTGAAGATGCCTTTGGTGGAAAAATGGTGATTTTATTAAAGCATGGGGACAGGACCCATGGTCAGGAAGAACTGCCCCAGGACCATGAGGAGAGACTGGTTATATACTTTGGGAGTTGGGGAAGGTAAACTCCAGGGGAAGTTTCCAATGAGATTTTTATCTGCTAAAGAATTCCAGGATACTGGAGGCCCAGCTATTGTCAACCTAAGGCTGTTTCTCCCTCTAGCAAAGCATTAGCATCAAGACAGTAGGGAGTTCCTGTAGAAAAGTTTTACTCTGTAAGCCTAAAGTACTTGTCAATGGGCTGCACGTTATAAGGAAATTTAATTCTATCTGCCATTTCCTTCTGCCTTTGTTTCTACATCAGTTATTGTTTAAAATGTTCACACTTTAAAAGCAAAAAAGTACTTCAGGAGAAATAAGGCAATTTTTAAATGTTTCTTTTTGGAAAGGCGCTGTATGTAAAGAGTTACTTTCCTGTATAGTCAAATTATTTTTAAATTCGTATCAGGAATATTTTGTTTTAGAAAGAATATGGAGCTTAGTAAATAGTCTATATCCTCGACTACTTATAAATTAAGTTTTAAAATAACTCAAATACTTTAAAAATTTATTTTAGTTGCCAGGAGGAATATTTTAACTATGAGAATTACTTCATGCAATTCAACAATGACTATGAAATAAAGCATGAGACTATTAATTATATCAACAATTACTACATTATTACTTATTATTTTGTTACTTATTTTAATAAATTCAGAGTAACAATTCTGTCCCACAGAAGCAGAAAGTGCATGTACACACACACACACACACACACACACACACACAGACACACACACACAAACACATTCTACAGTCAAGTTATTTTCAATTTAAAAAACATTAACATCTCCTTGGCTTTTGGAGGTGATAGGGGTAGGAGGAAGGAAGATGGAGGCTGGCCTCAGCTCCCCTTGTGAGGTCGCTGTATAAAACCCCCTCCCCAGGGGGCGAGTGAGGGCCAAAGAACGTCAATTTCAGAGTAAAAAGGGACCTCAGAAAACCATAGAACAAGAATGCATTTTTAAATGGAAAAACTGATTTCAGCTTGTAGAAGTGACAGAGCAGGTTCCTCATAATCCTGCTAGTGCTTTTCCCTTTCATCTCCTGCGATCTCTAAGACTAGTTTCAAATACTGTATGCGGGAAGACGTTCTAGGTTAAAGGAAGACCCTCTTCACCCTGCTGGAACAAATTGGTCCTTTCCTAAATGTCAGAGGAACACTGTTCACTCCAATACACTAGTTAAGAAACTGAAGACAGTGCCTGTGTGTGTTAGAGACACACAACCCTTATAAAGAGTGTAGGTATCTTTAGGGCCTCTCCTGCTAGCTTTGCATTTCAATTTTATTTTTTACCATGAAATTCTTAATTATTCACCTGCTGATCATTTAATGAAATTGTTCTTATCAGCCTCAACATAAAAGAGACCTGTTTTGTAGCACTTTTTTAAAATCTTGAGTTTCATAACTTGGACTTTTCTTAATATTTAGGACAACCTCTGAACTTATATTAGGGCTAGTTCAGTAATGTACTGTTCTGTGAATATGTACGATAGGAGAGAGACATTTTTAGGAGATTTGGATTACAAAATAAGACGGAATACAGGTCTTACAGCCAATATTTGCTGAGGACCAGTGGAGTTTTAAAATGATTGAAATGTGGACCTTGCCTTCAAAGAGCTTATTGTTTTTTTAGAAAATTCTACCTACATATTATTAGCTACTACAAGGCAGAGAGTGATTAGATACTAAATAATTCAGGAAAGAGAAAAATGTATTACCCTTGGGTGATGAACATTTTCCAGGGCCAGTGTATTTAAGATGTTTCTTAAAGCCATGTTTCTCTAACTGAGATCCTAGATCTGGAAATAAAAATCAGAGGTCTTGGATACTTTAAAATGTGAGTTTTCATTTTAATGACAATATGCCAATTGTTTATCCCTTACAAAAACAAAATTTTTCTATAGAAGTGATAATTTGCAACTGAAAGATTTTCATAGAATTGGCCTTCAGTTTTCTGTGTCAGTGCTTTTCAAGCTGGTCCATGGACCCCTGCCTATCCACATAGGTATTCTCTAGAATGACAGGAATTTCCTTTGCATTACTCAGGTTTGAGAAACCCTGCTTCAAAGAATTGGTAGGATTTGAATATGTGGGTGAAGCAAGAGGAAGCTGCTGATGAAAAAGTCCTTTTAGACATTGAAAATGTAGTGAAGAAAAGAAGCTAGCACAGCATTGCCAGGCTTCCTGGGAAGCAGTGAAGTTCACCTAGGCTGGAGCATGAGGTATGTGAAGAATAGTATTAACCAGAAAGGCAGGTCAGATCTAGACAATAGAGGGCCTTTATTCCAGACTAAGGATTTTTTTTTCCCATATAAATTGCAGTTTTTAGTTGGGGTACTAAGTGAGAAGCAGTATTTGAAGGGAATCAAATTTGACTACTGAAGTACATGAGCATGCATTAATAATGACCTTCCCTGTTACAGTTATTTGAAATCATTTCCAATGGAGACATGATGGCTCTCTCTTCCCTGACTCAGTGGAGTTGGCAGGTTGTTATAAGTAGAGGTGTGTGCTAAAGACAGTGTTAGATGCAAAGATCAGGAGAGCCAAGTCCAATGAGCCAACCTGGGGCACAGAACCAGAACCTGTGCTTACGATTGCTTTGAGATCAAAGACCAACTTTCCAGTTCAGAAGCCCAGAAGTGCTGGAAGGCAAGGCCAGAGGCAGAACAAGAAAGAAATCAGGACATACATAGGCAGCAAATTAAGAGGCAATCAGAAACCAGGAAGCATTGACAAGTGGTCCCTAGACAAAATTGTGAAATAGGCCAAGTTTATTCTTAGTGATTCTGGTTGACAATTAAGCTATTGGTTGATGATGGCTTACAGCAGTGGTTTGGGGCCAGGAGATGCACATCAGCATTGCCTGCAGAGTTAAAACTGCATCAAATCCCCATACTCAGAGGAAAGTGATTCAGTAAAATTGGGATGGACCCTGGTCGTCTCATTTTTTATTAAATTCTTCAGGTGAGAGAGGTGGAGCCAAGATGGTGGAGAGGAAGGGAGCTCTGTAAACTCCGTCTGCACCACTTATCGAAATGAGAAGGATATTACACTCATCTGCGAGAGCGGAAGAAGAAAATATGAACTCCAGAAGGAATAGAACCTCAAGGATACCTGACTGAGTGGGGGCGAACGGGGGAGATCCGAAAACGGGCCAGCCCAGGACAGGCAGGGGAGGTAAGATCCCCAGCCCAACATGGCACAAGCACACAGTGCCCGAGAGACAAAGGGAAGAGACAGAGTCAGAACACGCTCATAGAACTGTCTCTGGGGAAGAGGTATAGAACGCTTGGCTGCGCTTGGAGAAAGAAATCCACTCCATAGATAACTGCTGGGTAGCCGGAATCCTGAACCAGGGTGGCGCAAGAGAAGGAATAGCTTCCAGCCCTAAGCCATCCTAAGCGGGGAATCAGAGGCATCTGTGGCTGTGAGAAGCGGCTGCGCTGGGGAGGCGCGCTCCCCGGCGGGAAGCGACCAGAGCAGCAGCAACTGGGCCAGGCGCTAGCAATTGAAACTTCGTTTTGGGAACGGGACCACGGACCGCATTTCCACGGCACACCTCGCCCCCTGCAAGGACTGTGCGAATCCCGGGTCCCCACAGGGAAAAAATAGGGCGCACACCTACGCGACCCCCAACAAAGAGTTGGTGGCGGGTGGAGGCCTGGGCGCGCGCTTAGACTGTAGGAGCTCCCAGCTCATTTCAAGCAGCGCACAGCGTCTTGAGCAAAGCTATCAGAAACTAAGAGAGACTCGGTTTCTTGCTTTTTGTTTTTTTCCTTTCTCCCATTTCAATCCTGACTGGGGGTGGGGACTCCACAATTGAGTCTGTGCAGGTGCTCACTTCACCTCCTGCTGCTCATTTCGCCTCAGGCAGGGGCGGAGCCTCTGAGAACAGACTCCAAGACCTACCACATCAAACCAAGCCTATCCACCAGGGGGAGCTGCTGCTTGCTTTTTGTTTTTGTTTTTGTTTTTTTGTTTTATTTTGTCTTGTTTTTTGTTTTGTTTTGGGTTTTTTTTGTTTTTTTAATATATAAAAAATTTTTTTTCTTCACTAGTTTTGTACTTATTTCTTTGTCATTATTACCTTTTTTTTTCCTATTTCTTTACTCAATTCCTTTACATTTTACTCCTTATATTCCTTTCTCCTTTCTACCTTACTTTTTCACCTTCTTGCAACCCAGATATATTCTCCTGTATCTCATCTTTACCTCTCCCCTAAACTGGTCATACACTTTTGAATGGTGTACTGTCCTTTGTTGTCTCCGACTCCCTTTTATATATATTTTTTGTCTTTTCTTCTTACTCTTTTCTTTTTATTTTCTCTTCTTCTCTTCTTTTCATCTCTTTCCCTCCCATTTTCTTTCTTTTCTTTCCCCCCTGTAATGTGTTTCTTTGATTGATTTGTCTGTGTGTATGTGTGCTTCTGTTCCCTCGGTGTTTGTCAGTCTGTTTTCCTTCATAGGACTACACCAAGAAACAAGCCAAAGTGTGCAAGAAGGCGAGTCCCAAATATTGCAGAGTAGGGAAATAAAATACAGGCACAACAAGAGAAACTGAGAGATATCATTAAGAGAGTATCTCCTGAAACGGCAGGCCCTAGACAGTCAATAAGCCTCCTTTAACAGAGAAATACTAATAAGTGCACAGAGCCCAACACGCTTTCAAAAGGTGACAAGAGACAGAAAACTAGCAAAAATGACAAAACGAAGAAACTCTCCCCTGAAGAACGTCCAGGGGGAAGTCACAGCCACAGAACTGCTCAAGGCAGATCTAGACAACATATCAGATCAAGAATTTAAAAAGCTGGTCATAAGATTAATCACTGGGGTCGAGAAAAGCATCAAAGAATCAACTGATGAGTTAAAAAAAAGGCTATAGGTGAGGTGAATAGCAAACTGGAGGCAGCCACCTCAAGGATTGACGAGGCAGAGAGAAGAATAGGTGATTGAGAAGATATAGTTC
>NC_043717.1:58077616-58152022 GCF_006229205.1 Suricata suricatta
AAACATGGAAGGAGCCAAAATGTCTATCACCTGATGAATGGATCAAGAAGATGTGGTATATATTCACGATGGAGTACTACATGGCAATGAGAGGGAATGACATATGGCCCTTTGTAGGAAAGTGGATGGACCTTGAGGGTGTCATGCTGAGTGAAGTAAGCCAGGCAGAGAAGGACAGAAACCATATGTTTGCACTCATAGGTCTAGCAGGAAAACAAGAGAGATCTCATGGAGAACCAGGGGGAGCGGAGGAGGGAGAGAGATTTGGGGAGAGAGAGGGATGCAAAACTTGAGAGACTATTGAATGCTGAAAATGAATTGAGGGTTGAAGGGGAAGGGGGAGGGGGCAAGGAGGTGGTGGTGATGGTGGAGGGCACTTAAGGGGAAGAGCACTGGGTGTTGTATGGAAATCAATTTGACAATAAAATATTATGGAAAAAAAATAAAATAAAATCCAATAATATATTTAAAAAAAAACCTTAAAAGTAAAAAAAAAATTCTTCAGGTGAATTTGTAAATAATGCTGATTAAGAACTATATGCTTAGCGTATAACAAATAATGTATATGTCTACATCTAGTAGTACTCAATAAATAAAAAATGCACATAGACTTAGAGTTACTATATTTCTTAAAAGAACTTCTAAAATCTACAAACTAAAGGGGGAAAAAAGCTATAAATGTGACACCAGTAGAGATAATAGTAGATTTGTATCATATGCTTCTTTAAATTACAGGAATTCAACCATGGTTGACAAAAAAATAAGAGAAAGCTAAATAGTATGAGAGATTTCCACTGTCCCCTCTCTTGAGTTTAGGCCTCAGAATAAGCATGTGATGTGAAATAGGAATATCTTCTTCACTCAGTCTCTGTGATTTTAGAACAATTCTGATTATAATGCAGGCTTATTTGTCTAAAACATGGCCCCTAAATGTAAGCCAACTATTTCATCAGACTCAACTGGAAAAACAGTCAGCTCTTGCAATGCGGGAGTAAACCCCTTGCTGTTGCAGTCCAAGGGATTAGGGAAGATTTCTCTGGGAGGACACTGGTCAGAAGAGGTATGTGGGAGAAAATTTGCTTCTTTGTTGCTGTTTTTGAAAGGAATGCTGGCTAAATGCTAGGGCTCCAATTTGAAAGGAAAAGAATAAATTACATGGAAGCCTGAAGGAGTGGCAGACTCTGGCTTCAACAATAGCCTAAATTGTCAAAATAGGGCTATTTTAACAATTAAGAACTGATGAATTAGATTCATTTGTAGGAGCCAACCAGTACCCTGCAATATTATTTTAAACCAATTAAGCAGGATAACACAGTTTAAAAATAATGATGTGCCAAGGACTTGGCTTACGGTATCTGGATGTACCATCTGAACAGAGTAATCAGATGAACCCAATGTTCCTCATATGGAACCTAACAAAAAAAATTTTTTTTTGGCTGTCTTACCATTTTCTCATGTCTCTGCTTTACTCTTTGGGATCACAGTAGTCAGTGATCTTGACAGGCTGAGAACATCAAACACATACACACACAAACAAACCAAGAAGTAATAAGTATAAAAATTTAGATGTGAAACTGGACAGCAGAATGTATTTGGATATTACATATATAAAGAGATTTAATTTTGGTCATCCTAATCAATCCTCAAGGTAAAAAATGCTACTGAGGGACTACTTATTAAAAGGAAATTAAACCTTTCCAACAAGCAGTATTTCACAGTAATAGTTGAAGGCTCAGATGACTCAAGATCAGTCCTGGAAACAAACACAACCAAATTGAAAATTAGAATTGCAGTGGAACAGTTTCTCCAGCTAAAAAGCATGAACACTGCAGTAATTCTTTCTAATAATGTTAAGTGCATACCTACTATGTGACAAGCACTATGGTAGGTCATAGTTCGCCATCTAATGGAAAGACAGAAGACAGATCAACATAATGAAACTACACTACATGACACGTCAGCAAACCCCGAGTATAATAATACAACCCATCTTAGTGGATTGGTTTGAAAATGCAAGGTTACACACCATATTTCACCAATTCTGAGACACCATGGGTTCTAAGAAATGCCATTATTTTTGGAGCACTGAAAGAAAAAAGATGCTAGATAAACTATAACACAATGATTTTTTTTTATCAATTAGAAAATTTCCACAATGTATTGAATTCTACCAACCAGGAACTTTAATGATGGAATGTGGTTTCAAAAAATTCTACTACTACTGTCTTCAGTATTTTCTTCCAAACCATTGGCTTTTATTCTACAAGTTTTGATGCTCATGCTTTCTTGATTCAACTAAAAGATGTCAGTAAAAAAAGTTTTCAGATCACAAAAGAAAAAAAAACATTAACATGAGGCCAGCGTACATTAGGGCATGTGGATTTGCCCATTCCTATTCCAAACAGTTCTATGCTTTCTGAAATGAATAAAGAGATGAATTCCCTAAACTGAATCTTACACTATACTCTGATAGACAAGGCTACCAATAGTTTTAGTACAGTTTAAGTATATATAAATATAAGCACATGAATCCACAGAGAACTACATATCTTAGACTACCACCAATGCTAAATATATTCATATAGGTCTACATAGCCCAGGCAACTTGTAACAGCAGTGTTTTCCTGATGATGAATCTTTTTGCTCAAGGCCAGAAATCAAGACATCCCTGAGTCATCCCTTGTCTGTAACACTTGGGTACGTTTTACAAGCAGGGAATGATTTCCTTAAATTCAGGTGTCTGCAATTCAAATAGTCACCCTCTGTGTATACAATAGTAAGTGAATATCCTCTGTATTGAAGTGGAGGAAACTGATTGCTAACATGGAAAATAATGGCGTCAATTCAACTACTAAATTGAGCTATGAACCACAGTTTATATATTGTGCAATGCTTTGGATATTTTAGTTGACTATAAATCTCTGGAGTTTTCTCCAGATTTTTCTCTTTGGAAATACAACATTGGCATAATTATCTCCTTCGCTGGCTAATCATAAATTCAATTTGGCAAAGCTATTAAGGCAGCATTTGTTTTTCTTTGCCCACTGGAAAGACAATGCCTGAAATACTCTATTTTTAATAGACTGAAAGTTTAAAAAGATTGAACAGTAATGTTTATTAACATGTACAGAATGATACAGAAGGTCCTAAACTACATGTTGGGTAATCCCAGGCTCCGGCACCTTGTGCTTCAAGGATATTGGCCTCTACAAGTTACCTGACTCTCTGCCTTTACATACAATTCCTTTGCCTAGTTTACCCTTCTTCCTCCCCTTTCTAACCTGTTCCTCTTAACTCCTGTGAGGTTCAAGACATACCACCATGCTTGCTTTTTGGCTAACATGAACAATAACACTGACTTTGAGAAACTGTTCTCAAAAAACTCCATTAATGGCAATAGATTTTCCTCCTCCCACCAAATCCATGTAAAATAAAAAACAAATTCACATGGCCCTTGGGACTGATAAATATGGAAATCAATGAATCATTTCAACATTTCAATTATTTCAAAATTTCAGAAGGCAGTAGTTCCCCAACTCCCAATTCTACAAAATTAAAATGTAAAAACATTACCTCATCTGGGTGTTCCTTTTACTAGGAAATGTCTTCAAGAACAATGTAGGCTAGGCTTCCCTAAAGTGATTGTGTAGATTCATGGTTTCTCAAACTCTTTTTAAAGCAAAATCTCAAGTGGAATGTCATCATATAGAAAAAGTATCTCTGCATAATTCTAGGATTCCATTAAACATTACTGAATTGTGCTGTATGTGGAGGTACCATATTAAAATAACCACAACAGAGACATGAGCCCAGCCCAGATCCTTTACACTGTGTTTATAAGCAATGTGGCTTTCTTAGCTTTAATTTTGTCCTCTATAAAATGATACTACCACCTGTCTTCAGTGTTGTTTTGAGAGTCTAACATAATATATACAAAACCCCTAGCACAAAATTTAGCACATTATAGATGTTCGATACATTTTCATTACCACCTCATTAAGTCACATATCTTAATTGGACACTATGGTTATTCAGGGAATAAAAAGTTCCATTGTCTTTTAAAATATTCTATGCGAGTTAATATATTTGCAATTACACTGCTTATTTGCAATTACACTGCTGACTGGCAAGGAATGAAAATCAGCTATGCCTTAACATATTACTGCTTTAAGTTTTCAATAAATAAGAATCATTAGGGTTCAACATATTCATTATGCATAAATAATGAAGTCTTGCTTTAAGATTTGTCTGCTACCTCAAGAAAAACTGTTATACTCAGCTTACTAGAAGAATTTCTTAGTAGAAATCTCATGTCCTGCCTGCCTCTCTGAAATGGCAGAGCAACACCAAGTAAATTATCCAAACACAATAAGGCAGAAAGCTATTTGATTCTAAGTGCTAACAGTAGGATTATGCAGTCCTTTGGGCACACAGAAGTAAAGGATGGAGGGGGGGGGAATGGAGATAAGAGGAAGGAAATAAAAATGTTCCACCAGCACCTGCCTACTCTAGAACAAAGCAGTAATATCAATTATTCATGTTTATTCATACATTTGATGAGAACACATGGCATTATGAATCCAATTTTCCTCTTTTTCAGCTCCCAGCACCTTGATCATCCCTTGTGTATTTCTGGTAGGTAGAGTTTGGGATTCCAGAAATACAGGGAGATCATCAGAATTGAAAGGAACTCTAAAAATCACTTGTCAACTTCCCGCATGTTACAGATGTGAAAACTAAAGCCAGATCACTGAGCAGTGACTGCTGAATAAAAGAACAAAAAGGAACTCAAATCCAGCACAACTCATTATTTCCCTCATTGCATTTTAGCTTTCAGAGTGAATTGCTCAGAATTGGTCCTTAAATGGCCTCAAATGATGAGCCTTAAGTAATCCTTACATGCAATACTTCTTGTAAGACACAACATTCTACTAGCTAGCCAGGCCATAAATTATAAGACCAACATCAGGTAATGATATTTACAAAGCACATTTGAGGTATTATTAATATTTAGTCCAGAAAATATCACAATACATTTGTCAATACTATAAAAGCCTCAGAGACTCTTATATGTAATTCATTCTGCTTTAGGGTATAAAGCCATTTATAATGGCAAACAGACATTCTTAAAGCAGCTGGTATTCTTTGCCTATAACACAGTCTCATCTGTCTGGGTGACTACAAAAAGAGACAATGATAACAGGCCAGTTTGCAACATCCTTTTCTCTACTCTCAGAATGTGTACAGTACCTTTTATCTACTTCATTACTTATCAAACTTTTTCAGGTTAGAACCCCTTGGAAAAACAGATGTCAGCTACATATATTTTCCCCAGGGAAAGGCACATACTAACCGAAAAAATCTTACATACAATTTCAGGTTTAGCACACATATGATGAAGAATCACTGTTCAGGCATTCACCTCAGTTAGCATGGGTTACCTTGTATTAATATTTATCCCCACTCATGTATGTCCTGACTCAGATTAAAAGGTGCTGGAGGGGCTCCTGGGTGGCTCTGTCTTAAGGTTAAGCTTCAGACTCTTCATTTCGGCTCAGGTCTTGATCTCATGGTGTGTGAGTTTGAGCCCTGAGTTGGGCTCTGCACTGACAGCACAGAGCCTGCTAGAGATTCTCTCTCTCCACTTCTCTCTCTTCCCCTCCCCCATTCACTCTTTCTCTCTCAAAATAAATAAGTAAAGATTTAAAAAAGGTGCTAGAAGTTAGGAATGAATCTTATAACCTCTGTATCAAAAGCCTGGGCACATTCCTCAGCACAGAGTAGAGACTCAATATATGTTAATAATTAATTCTTAACAAAAGGTCATTATGTGTCCATTATGAGCCAAATGCTATGCAAGAAAATGAGGATTCAAAGATGAAAGACAAGGATCCAATCCTCAAGGAACTCACAGTCTAATGTAAGAGATAAATAAGTAAAACTATAACTACAATAGTGGGGAAAATGCTACAGTGGAATGAAAAACAAATGGGGAAAAGAGCACAGAAGAACTGGTACTCACAGATTTCTAGGCGAGCACAGAAGAGGAACTGGTGCTCACAGATTTTTAGGTTTGTTGAGGATGGTGAGTTAGGAAATTAAGAAGATGACATCAAAAGCTTCCTGGATATGAAGCATGCTTGAGCCAAGTCCAACAAAAACAACAAAACGCCAGAAAAGGGGTAGAAACATAGAGAAGGAAGGAAAAAAAATGGGAGAGCCTGGAGTAGGGAAGAATCCCCTAATTTGCCTTTTATTGTTTCATTCCTGTAAGTTAATCAAACACTACTGAAACACCTGTATTAATGTTACACACATATTGCTCTTAGTTATACACTTGTAAAACACCTACAAACACGTTACAACAAATATATTTGGCCATTCCATCAAGTTCTTTAAGTGAAATTTAATCTAGTCCACCACAATAAATTCAATGTGTTTAACAGAAGACCGAAGTAGCAATTACCATACTAATTCAACTGTTAGCACATTTGGTCTTGTTATACACTGTAACAATGAGATTTTTGAATTTTATGTAGATGACAAATGTTACTCAACTTTTAGCTCAAGTCATTTATTTATGGAGGACAGGCCTGAGTCCATGTCATTTTATTCCTCTATAAAGAAAAGGTCTGGATTCTACACTTCTTTTGATAGAATGAAGGGTAGTTAATAGTTCATCTTAGGTAAAAAAAAAAAACAATTATTGGTAACAGTACTACTCATTTTAACTACAGTCAGACATACATGCTTTTCAGTAAAGAAAATTAGTAACTATTGGAAGTCACATTAGGTGGGTTTAGGAAGAGCAAAAATAACTTGCATTATTTGAGGAGGAAACAAAAGCAATTTTAGAGCTATTACCTCAAATACTTCCCAAAGCTCTGGGGAAAGAGATAGCAATTTGTACTCTTTTTCATATTAATTAACAGTATGTTCAAAAGTTTACAATTCAATAAGCCCTTCCATTTCATTTTACCTTCACAGTAGCTTCATAAAGTTGGCAGGTCAGTTAGTGTGTTTACAAATGAATAAAGGTTGTCTGACCGAAGCTTTATGACTTGCCCTAACTCACTTCTTAAGAGGCAGAACTGGGATTACAAACTCATCTTCTGACTCATAGTCCATTGCTCTTTCCTATATGATGCTTTAAAAAAAAATCACCTAACACAACTACACTTCCATAACTCACATCCAATAGACTGCAGCAATAACTGGACCTTTTTTGTTATCTACTCTGTTCATGAAATAGATTTTATTCTTGGTTTATCTTGATCAGTTCTGCACAGGATAGGTTATCAGTATTCTCCGTGTGGCTTATATGATTTTGTCCTTCTACCAGAAGTCTTCCTATTTTTCAGACTTAAAAAGTAATGAAGACAAAAGAGCTATAATGAGCTATCAAACAATAACTATTATCCACATTTTGTCATTTTTGCCAAGTTTCATTCAGTGGCAAAATACCAAGCTACTCTATTTTCTACAATGTCAACTCCTGGAAGAAGGCGGAATTACAGAGACATGGAAATGCTGTGATGGTATTTCAGTTGTGGAAAACGATTTCATCCTGCAATTCAGGGTGTCACACAGCTTGGTTCCTAGCCCTGACCTAACCTTAGTGCTTAAGTGGGAACACAGGTGCAACTGATGAATTTTTAGAGCTTTAGGGAACTATGAGTTTCCTCATGTGCTAAATCAGATTATTAACAAACAAGCACTCATTCGATTTAGTTAGCAGGGCTGGTACTAAGGATTTCACTTCATTACCTGTCACCTACACCCAGAAAACGAAGAAATTCCACAAAAACTATTTGCCTTCATATTGCATTCAAAACCTGTACCTCTGCTCTAAACCTCTGGCAAACACATGCAGCCTTTTTTCATACAACTCCCCCTCAACTTGTAAAAAGTGGCTAAAGTAACTGAAAGGACAGGTGACAGCAGCCCAGAACGACGAAGGGTACACGCTCAGGAATCATTTCACGCCAGTGCCCCCAACTCCTCTGACTCTCGCCAAAGCAGTTCCGCTTCCCGGGTAAGGGCGGCTACCACGAAAACAACAGCAACGAAAAGCAAAACAAAAATTATAGGCGCCTATCAATCAGCATCACTGTCCTCATCCTTCCACAACGAGACCTAAAAGGTCACGAGCCCCTGCCCTTCTCTCATTCCCTAAACCCTGGCAGCAACTTTTCAGACGGGAAAGGATATTCTCCATATTCGACACAGTCCCACAACTTTTCTCGGGAGGCGAAAGCACAGAGCAGTGACACGAGTTTGAATAAACAGCGTTCAGATACCTCCTGGGTTCCGACCGGCTGCCCACTGGGCTCCCAGGCTTGCAACCCCACTTCCTGTTTCTGTGCAAAAAAAACCCGCCCGGGAGGCAGCCTTCAGTGAGGGAGGGGCGGGGTTGGTGTAACGCCAAAATGGCAGCCTTCGAGAGAGGCTGTTAGGGTGGGCTGCAGTCGCTTGGGGGCGTCCGCAGGCTCTAGGTTATGCCCCTCCCCCTCGTGTTCTTAATCCCGCGCCTAACGGATTTCGTCATCCCGTAACAGTCTAGTTCTTTCTTTTGTCGTACTCCGAACTCTCCTTAGTCTTCCACCCCAGCTCTTTCTTCAGATTTCACACTAGCCTTGGCTCCTCACTCGTGTTGTCAGAGGTTAAGTCTTACCGAGGAAGGAAAAGGTATACGGTTTTTAAAATACTTTAAAAATATGTATAGCCGTATGAAATGAGGGCCTGCGGGATTTGCGGGGTTGGTAATTTTGATTTGTGAGGTGAGTTTAACTTTTAAAAAGGATCATGATCCTTAAAGTTTTAAGTTAGAAGGGGAGGACAGAAAAAGTAAGCGCAGGTTAGAGGTTAAGTTGCTGTGAAATATAAGTTCATACAAAATAGATTATTCTTATTTTTCACAGTAGATGGTGTAAAATACGAAAATTACTATAAAGCCTTTCCAAAGTATAATCAGTGGCGGGTTAACTGAAACGCTAAGTGGTCGGCATTTTATATGCGATATGAAAATATCCAAGGGTAATTCATTAGACGCCGTCTCTAGATTTGTAGGAAGGAAGGGGCGCATCTTTACCGGTATCGCTGCGTTTAGATTCAAAACTTGGAAATTCAGAGATCTGCTGTGGAAAAAAAAAATCTATAATAATTGTTCTCTTTCTGAGGAATTTTATAAGTTTGGATTTAATTTTTTTCTCATCTTTAAAATTTCAGTATGTGGGAAAATAGTGAATACATAATGGTCTTTTTATCTTTAGAATGGTTTCCTGGTGCGCCAAAATGGTTCTAAAAAGGTACTGTTTTACACTTTTATTTAAGATCAGAAGGCTTCAGACTGTTACCTAATTATAAATGCTTGATGCTGGAAAAACATTTTTGGGGGGAATAGAAGGTTTCAGGGAAAGTACAATTTGGAAACCACTTACATAAATGAAACTGTATAAGGATTATATTTATATTTTGATTCTGCTGTTTCTGTAGGTTTCAGATGCAAGATTTACCTTTATAGAGACAGAAAAAAACTTGGCACATTTCATCGTTTCATCACTTTCCATGCTAGATAAACAATTGCATTTCACTGAGAACTTTTTTTGTTGGAAATGAAAAATATTTTTAAATAAGTTCTTTCCTATATGCTTAGTATGTATTAACACAGCTCTTGCAACAAATCCACATTTAGACCAGAACAATTCACTAAAGCTTCAGAATTTCTATGTTTTGTGTTATTTTTAGTTATATATGGATAACCTATAAAATAAGCCTTTTAAAAAAAGTGTTTTTAAAGTGTTTTGCATATCATAGAACTTCTTAAGATAGGAATCTTTAGGATAGAATAGGGTTTTTAGTAGAATTAAGATCTAAAGATTTTTTTCAATTATGAAGTTTGTTACTCTTGTCCATGTTAAGTAAAAAAAAATGTATAACCTTTATCTTTGATTGATTAACCACTTAGAAGATTAAGAAATTCTTTTTATGTTTATGAGTTGTGCACTAATTTTGATTCCAAAACTTGCCCTGTTTTTTTGTTGGATATGTTATGTCTTAAAGTTAGTTTTATAATTTATTCTTTGATTTTAGACCAGTAGAGAAAGATTGAAAGTGTATGTATAATTGCTGCTGCCAAAGCAAGGAACTGAAATGTCTTAAAATCATTAACTTCTTTTATTACAAAGAAATATAGAAAGCAAAGATATTAGATTTTAATTGCTTTATTAAATATTGAATACCTAATAAATATTTGTAAAGCATGAGTACAGAAGAAACAAAAGCAGTACAGCAGACATCTGTGAGCCAATTTAAGAAAACATTCCTTTTAAATACCCTTGTGTACCCTTTTCCTAATCACATTCCTTTCCTTCCTTCCTTAGAGGCATTGCTGTCTCAAATCTGTATATCTTTACCTTGCTTTTCTTTATAATTTTATCATAGTTTATGTATCCCTGAACTATGCACTATTTAGTTTTGCATACTTCTAAGCTCTGTGTAAATCATACTGCTTTTTTTCTTTGACTTCTATTGTAATTCATTGTAATGGTCCTTTTCTGTATTACTTCTTATAACCATAGTTCATTTTCACTGCTGTAGAGTATTCCACTATATAAGCATTTTATAATTTTCCATTCATTGCTCTGATTATGGATATCTGTGTTGCTTCCAGGTTATTATAGCCTCTAAGAATATATTAGTGTTATATTAACATATATTTTAAATACTTAAGATCAATAATTTAGGTCTCCTAAGCATATTAGGATGAAATCTGGAAATGTTTGTTTTATTATAGTTGTGATTAAATTTAACCTTGTAAAAGTTGGATATAATCTTTAACAATAAGATTTTACTCTCTCACCTTGGGAACTATTATTAATTTATTTTAAAATTTTTATGTCTTTATTTTATTTTGAGAGAGTGAGAGCAGGGGGAAGGTCAGAGAGAGAGGGAGGCATAGAATCCCAAGCAGGCTCCAGGCTCTGAGATGTCAGCATAGAGCCCAATGCGGGGCTTGAACTCACAGACTGTGAGATCATGACCTGAGCTGAAGTTGGATGCTCAACCGACTGAGCCACCCAGGCACCCCTCATTTATTGTTTATTGTATTTACATTTCTTATTGTTTGGGGTTATCTTGGATCTTGGCTTTGATTCTTCCATGCTATCAGAGTGAGTAATACCTCCAACCCTGTCCCACCTAAATAGGCAACGACCTTGTTCTCCTTTCACCCTTTGAACAGGGCTATAATGATAAAGATGGCAAGTATTGGACCTCCCAAATTGCTCCTCTGTATTTTAGTTAACTCTAGATATGAAGGTTTAACTGAAGCAACATCAGTCACATATTGATAAACTCAGATGTGGTAAATTTCATTATGGATACTTAGAAAGATGTGTTTTAAAATATCTGTGCATTTTTACTAGGATATTTGAGATGTAAAGAGCCAATACAGTATCTTAACACAGCATCTATTGAATATATTAAAATTTGATATTATTCAAATAAAGTTAATGTGGTAAATTATAAGAATTACCACAGTAGATTGAGTTATATTCATGGTTAATAACTATGTTTATAATATAAAAAAGAGCAAGTGTTGCTTTTTAAAGTTAAAACATTTATTAAAAATTGCAGTTAAAACCTAGGTTATTTAATTTTTTTAATTTAATTTCAGTTTTTTGTGACAACACAGCATTTTTGTTATATTTTACCAACTGGTTTCAAGATGATCAGAAAATCAAATGGTAAATACAGTTAAACTTACATTGAAGTAAAAAGAAAGGAGTACACCATGAGTGAGAATGGTGTCATATATGTAGTATTTCTCAAACTTTGGTGTTCTTGTTAAAAATACAGATGGCAGGGTGCCTGGGTGGCTCAGTCGGTTAAGCATCTGGCTTCGGCTCAGGTCATGATCTCATGGTGGGTTTGAGCCCCGCATCAGGCTCTGTGCTGACAGCTAGCTCAGAGCCTGGAGCCTGCTTCGAATTCTGTGTCTCCCTCTCTCTCTGACCCTCCTCTGCTCACAATGTCTTTCTCTGTTTCTCAAAAATAAATTAAAAACATTAAATTAAAAAAAAATTTAAATACAGATGGCTAGGACTTAGCTCTGTAGATTCTGATAGAATGACTTTGGAATAGGTCCCAGAAGTCTATATTTTGCCTTTGTTTGTGTAATTGAAATGAACATTTTAATATAGAGTAATATATACCCTGCATTGCCTAAAGTAGCTCAATGTGGATGCAACTTCATAGATTATAACATGCTTCTTCTACATCATTTCATTTCATTCTTAAAGTAATCTGAGGCAACCTCAGCAGGCACTATGATCCTCTTTTTAACAATTAAAAGAAAAAGTTAAAAACCAAAGCTCAGAGAAGTCATACAATTTGCCCAAGCATTTTTTGTTTGTTTGTTTGTTTGTTAATGTAAGCTCTACACCCAAGTAGGGCATGAGCTCACACCCCCAAGGTCTAGAGTCGAATGTTTGATAAACTGAGCCAGCCAGATGCCCCTGCCAAAGCAAGTTTTGAGCAATTGGAGTCTATATTCAATTCAGGACTCCTTGATTTCTAATCTAGTACTTTTGAATCCATATAACAGATTGGCAAGGAGGAATCATTAGACCACTTCTGTTTCTTGCTTTCTATAGTTTAGTTGCCCATTTGGTATAGGAGTAAAATGAACAGTTATTCCAGTTGGTCAGCAGGCTTTCTGGTTTCTATAAGAAGATTCAGTTTTTTAGAAATCCTAGAAGAGGTAGAGTCTAATGGTCTTTCTCCTCTTTTTTCTTTTTTTAGTTTTTATTTAAATTCCAGTTAGCATTCAGTGTAATATTAGTTTCAGGTGTTAAATTTAGTGATTCAACACTTACATACAACACCCAGTGCTCATCACAAGTGTACTCCCTAGTCCCTATCACCTATTTAATCTCTCCCCCCCACCTCCTCTCTGGTAACCATCCATTGTTTCTATATAGTTAAGATTTCTAAGAGTCCCTTTCTCAGTTTGCCTCTCTTTTTTTTTCCTCTGTGATCATTTGTTTTGTTTCTTAAAATCTACATATGAGTGAAATCATATGATATTTGTCTTTCTCTAACTGACTTATTTCACTTAGCATAATACCCTCTAGCTCCATCCATGTCATAGGATTTTTCATTGGTCACAATGGAAAAAGTTTTTCCCTAGGCAGGCAGGCAACAAGCACCTGGCTGGTTTCATTTGTTTCCTGGTTTTCCTAGTCTAGAACTCTTCAAGTGACAGGAGAAAGAGATTAGAGATACAGAAGAGGTAAAGCTCTGTTAACTGTGACAAACAGAAGGTGAGATAGGAACAGAAGTTTAAAGACAGTGGTTGCAGGAGGTGACCTGAAAAATATCCAGTTTATAATTAGCAAGTGAGAGATGAGTATAAGGAGACAAAATAAGCTGAATGTAAGAGTCAACTGAATAGAAACAGAAAAAAAATGTCTTGGATAATTAGGAAAAATGCATCTATATATTTATCATTTTTATAAGTGATCATTCCTAAGATTTCATTGTTATTTTAATAAAAAATGGTGCTATTTGGTGATTGAAATATATAGTTATCAGAAAGAGAATTTCTATGGGAAGCTTTGATTTTTTTTAATTTTTAAAATTTTTTTTAATTTTTGAGAGAGACAGAGAGACAGTGTGAGCAGGGAGGGTTAGAGAGAGAGGGAGACACAGAATCTGAAGCAAGCTCCAGGCTCTGAGCTGTCAGCACAGAGCCCGACACGGGGCTCAAACCCACGAACCGTGAGATCATGACCTGAGCCGAAGCCAGACATTTAACCGACTGAGCCACCCAGGCGCCCCAGAAAGCTTTGATTTTAACAGAGCACTCAAGACATTAAAATTTGCTTTTGCCAAGAAACCCTTTTTAAAACTTGAATAATCAATACAATTATATCTTATCATTAGATTAGTTGATTGATTGTTAAAGGGTGACCTGAGAAAGAATAAAGCATTTGCCATTATTATTAGAGATGCTTTCCCATGTTGAGATTATTACACATTAGTTTTGAGAGTTGTACAATTCAGAAATTCTTTAATATAGGTATAAATGCTTATAAAGAAACTCATTTTTAATAAGCCTGTTTCTTATCTCTGTTATTTCACCATCCAGGAGCTGATTAAAGAAAGCTTGAGAATAGAAAGCAAAAACAAGAGAATTTTATCAGAAGAACAGGGGAAGGCAAGGTAAAAAACAAAATGCTCACTCTCTTAAAAAGCTACTAATATTCTGTACTCCTGCATCCCATTTTATTGACCACAGCACTTAGTTCTAGACTCTGCCTTTATTTACTATTACTTTCTCACCATAGACTGGTTGTGGAATTTCAAGACAAAATTCTGTCAGTCATTCACATGGTTTTAGAAATTTGTCTGGTAACTGGTTAGAATAGAGCATGCTTTGTAAATCCTTTGAGTTCTCTATATTTTAGTATACACATTCTATCTTTTAAAGTTTTTATTTTAATTCCGATGTAATTAACATACATTATATTATTGTTTAATATTACTTTTTCCCAGAATCAGCTATACTGTAGCCCATAATTCTTACATCTGGGACAGGGTTTCTCAGCCAGCACTATGGATGTTTTGGGCTGGTTAGTTAATTTGTTTTGGAGGGCTGTCCTGTACATTGTAAGACTTTTAGCAGTATTCCTGGCCTCTAGATGATAGTAGCTTCCTCCCTCCTATAAAGTTGTGACAACCAAAAAATGTTTCCAGAGATTGCCAAATATATTCCGGAGGATAAACCATCTCTAGTTAAGAATCACTACTCTAGCTCTAATATCAGCTAGTGCTGCCTTATGTATTAAACCAACAGGCATATAACAGCAATAACAGCAAAACATCTTTCAGCTTACTCTTTTTTAAGAATAAGTGTGGAAAAAGCAATGCAACAATAACATTTCTAGATTTTGAACTATTTTACTAAAATTGCTAAAATTGGATCCAGGACAGGGGTTTTGACGTCATTGTAAAATTTTTCTTTTTGGAGGTTTTGGAAAGTGCAGGACATTTAGAGCCATTCAGAGCTAAGTTTGAATTTCTGCCTCCTATATTTAAAGCTGATTATTTAGGACAAACTATTTAATCTCTGTGTTTCAGTTTCCTCATTTGCACAAACAGGGGTAATAATATTTATTTCCTAGGTTTATAATTATGAGGATTAAATGAGATTATTCTGAATGTTAGAATACTTAGAATAGAGGCTCTCAGAAATGATAGCTTAGTAATGTCTTCTGTGGCCAAAACACCCTAAATAAAGAGGTAAATGTCAAGAAAGGTATTTGAAATAAAAGAGAAAATCATACTGATATAAAAGCACGGTACGTTGGTGCTTGGAAAAATTTTGGCATTTCTGTTCACCGCTTCTTGAGGAAGAATTAATGTCAAGAAAGAGGTCAGAAGGGTGCCTGGGTGGCCCAGTCGGTTAAGTGTCCTACTTCGGCTCAGGTCATGATCTCACAGTCCATGTGTTCGAGCCCTGCATTGGGCTCTGTGCTGACAGCTCAGAGCCTGGAGCCTGCTTTGATTCTGTGTCCCCTCTCTGTCCCTCCTCCATTCCTTCTCTCTCTCTCTCTCTCTCTCTCTCTCTCTCTCTCTCAAGAGATAAATAAATACATAAACAAACATTTAAAAAAGAAAAGAAAGGGGTCAGAGAAGAAGTTACAAAAAGTGTCAGAAGGGCTTTGATCAGGATGGACTATTTAATATTCTTCTGTCTAGGAAGAATGGGCAGATGTTAATTGAATTAGCATAACATTATGCAGTGTATGGATAGAGTAAATATGAATTTGTTCCTAGGATCTTGAGCATCAAAGAGTAGGCCTTCTTCCTGTGACTCAGCCTACTCAATGATAGAGGGAGGTATTCACTTTTTTGTTTGGTTTTAATAAGTTTATAGTATATTCTCTCAACATTACATGATTCTCTTTGTAGTTTTATATGAAATTAAAAAAAAATTTCTAATGTTCATTTATTTTTGAGAGAGAGACAGAGACAGAGTGCGAGCAGGGGAGGGGCAGAGAGGAGACACAGAATCTGAAGCAGGCTGCAGGCTCTGAGCGGTCAGCACAATTCCCAATGTGGGGCTTGAACTCACAAACCACTGGATCATGACCTGAGCTAAAGTCAGATGCTTAAATAACTGAGCCACGCGGGTGCCCAAAGAAAATTTATGTTTATGAGAATAATCTAAAATAGAGAGGATATAAGCTTTGTTCAGTGGCAGTATCGTAGCCAGTGAGGTTTATCTGAGGTGCGATTATTGCTAATTAAAATATAGAGGATATAAATAATAATATATGAAGCATCTATGTTTCTGCCTCCAAGAGTTTATAATAGTCAATAATTTGTTGCATTTGTTTCCAGTTCTTTTTAAAACCAAGTAACTAAAACATAGTGAAGTTGAAGTCCTCTTTGACCACACTCACTAATATTATTCTCTGTTCTCCCTCCTGGAGACAACTACTTTCATGAGGTACTATGTGTATCCTTTTCCATGCATAAATATACACTCATGTAAAATATACAATATTTTGGGGGCATCTGGGTGGCTCAGTTGGTTGAGTGTCCAACTTTGGCTCAGGTCATGATCTTACTGTTTGTGAGTCCAAGCCCTGCTTCAGGTTCTGTGCACACAGCTCAGAGCCTGGAGCCTTCTTCAGGTTCTGTGTCTGTCTCTGTCTCTGCCCTTCCCCTGCTCGTGCTCTCTCTCTCTCTCTCTCTCAAAAATAAATAAATATTTAAATAAAATAAAATATACAATATTTTTATGTTTTAAGTTTACATAAATATTACAGTTAGTATATGTCTAGGTTTCATACCTTTTATTAAACATTACTTTTGAGATCTATCCATGTTGATATATCTACATTTGTGTATATAATAATTTATTACACAAATTTGGCTCATTTTATTTATTTCCTCTTCATGGACATTTAAAGGTTGCTTTCATTTTTTTCCCCAATTACAAGAAATGCTGCAGTGACCAAGTGCATAATGCTGTACACATTTGCAAGCGTTCTGTAAGGTATATAACTGAAAGTAGAATTACTGGGACATAGGGTAAAAATAGCTATTTTAAGGGGCTCCAGGTAGCTCAATCATTTAAGTGTCCGCTTCAGCTCAGGTCATAACCTCACGGTTCGTGGGTTCGAGCTCCACATTGGGCTCTGTGCTGACAGCTAGCTCAGAGACTGGAGCCTGCTTCAGATTCTGTATCTCCCTCTCTCTCTGACTCTCCCCTGCTTGCACTCACTCTGTCTCTCAAAAATAAATTTAAAAAATTTAAAAAATAGCTATTTTAAGATAAATGAAAAAATAGTTTAAAAGGTGCTATATACTGAAAATGAAGTTTAAAAAGAAGTTAAATTTGCATGCATTTAATAGAAGCATTTTATGGCTTTTATTTGGGATGCTTTAGAAGTCAGATATGCCTGCTTATTTTGAAAACAGTCCAATAAAATACTGATTGCCTACTGTGTGCTCGGAACTGCACAACTGATATTATTAGAAACAGAATACTGAGCTGGATGAACGAATCCAGGGTAGATTTTATTATGTTCTTATTCAGTCAAAAAGAAAGACTACAGGACAAGATCAATTTACCAGGCAAAAGTATACAAAGTGTGAGTACATCAGTTTCATTGCCTGTTTGATTTGCATAGCTCTGGGCAAGGTTTGTCACATGCTTACCTCCTCTCTGAACCTCACAATTATAAGATCATTATTGATCAGTTGTAGCTGAGATGTACTGAAAGTTAACATTTTCATGTGTACTATTCTTTCATAAAATGGGTATTGCGTAAGGCATGTGAAGGTAGAGAGGGGAAATATGCTTATGTATCTCTTGATCCATCATAAAACTAGAATAAAAGAGGCAGTCATTTAAAAGGCAAATTCTTGCTCATGGATTGGAAGAATAAACACTGTTAAAATGTCATGATTACCCAAAGCAATTTACACATTCAGTGCAACCCAATCAAAATTGCACCAGTATTCTTCTCAAAGCGAGAAGAAACTATCCTAAAATTCATATGGAACCACAAGAAACCCCAAATAGACAAAGTAATATTGAAGAAGAAAACCAAAATGGGAGGCATCACAATCCCTGACTTTAGCCTCTACAACAAAGCTGTCATCATCAAGACAGTGTGGTATTGGCGCCAAAACAGACACATAGACCAAAGGAGTAGAATAGAGAACCCAGAACTGGACCCATAAATGTATGGCCAACTAATCCTTGACAAAGCAGGAAAGAGTATCCAATGGAAAAAAGACAGCTACTTTAACAGGTGGTGATGGGAGAACTAGACAGCAACATGCAAAAGAATGAAACTAGACCACTTTCTTACACCATACACAAACATAACCTCAAAATCAATGAAGGACCTGAATGTGAGACAGGAAACCATCAAAACCCTAGAGGAGAAAGCAGGAAACAGCCTCCTTAACCTCAACCACAGCAATTTCTTACTCAACACATCCCCAAAGGCAAGAGAATCAAGAGCAAAAATGAACTATTGGGACCTCATCAAGATAAAAAGCTTCTGCTCTGCAAAGGAAATAATAAAACCAATAGGCAAATGACAGAATGGGAAAGATAGTTGCAAATGACATATCGGAAAAAGCGCTAGTATCCAAAATCTACAAGGAACTCACCAAACTCCACACCTGGAAAAGAATAATCAAGTGAAGAAATGGGCAGAAGACATGAATAGACACTTCTCCAAAAATGACATCCAGAGGACCAACAGACACATGAAATGATGCTCACCATTGTTCATCATCAGGGAAATATATATCAAAACCACACTGAGATCACACCTCATGCCGGTCAGAGTGGCTAAAATAAACAAATCAAGAAACTATAGATGCTGGTGAGGATGTGGAGAAACGGGCACCCTCCTGCACTCTTGGTGGGAATGTAGACTGGTACAGTTGCTCTGGAAAACAGCATGGAGTTTCCTCAAAAAACTATCAGTAGAACTCCCCTATGACCCAGCAATAGCACTGCTAGGGATTTACCCAAGGGATACAGAAGTGCTGATGCATAGGGACACATGTACCCCAATGTTCATAGTGGCACTTTAAATGATATTCAAATCATGGAAAGAGCCTAAATGTCCATCAACTGATGAATGGATCAAGAAGATGTTGTTTATCTATACAATGGAATACTACATGGCAATGAGAAAGAATGACATCTGGCCATTCATAGCAATGTGGACGGACCTTGAGGGTGTCATGCTAAGCGAAATAAGTCAGGCAGAGAAGGACAGAAGCCATATGTTCTCACTCATAGGTCTAACAAGAGAATCCTAACTGAGGACCATGGGGAGAGAAAGGAGGGGAAAGAGTTAGGGAGAGGGAGGGAGGCAAATCATGAGAGACTCTTGAATACTGAAAACAAACTGAGGGCTGAAGGGGGAGGGAGAAAGGGAAAGAGGATAATGGTCATAGAGGAGGCCACTTGTGGGGAAGAGCACTGGGTGTTATGTGGAAACCAACTTGACAATAAACTATAAATTTAAAAAATAAAATAAAATAAATAAAAGGCAAATTCTGATAAGAATGTAAAGAAAAAAGTAAGAATTTATGAAAATAAAGGAGAACTGTGAGAAACAAGTCCTATGGGTCTTCTTGAGAGGAATTTATTCAAATGGTATTTATTAGACTTTTCTTAGAACTTTTCATGAGATAACCACTTTCACCACAAGAAGTCTCAAATTCCATATTCGGCCAAAAACGTCTTAAAATCTCATTTCACAAATTATTCCAGGCCTTGTGTATTTCAGTTGCTTGAAATCAAAATAGTGAATTTATATAGTAACTATATTCAGTTGATCTATTTCTAAGTTAGTTCCTATGCTGAGACTTAATGAGGCCTAGGCAGTGATCTAGACTACACAAAAATTAATAACCTATTTCTTTTTTCAGATTTAATTCTTTGTAAAAGGAATCATCCAACATTTCACATCTAACTGAGGTTTCCTTTAACTGGAGGTAAGATACAAAGTTTGGAGTGAGACAAATATATATGACTTGGAGGAAAAAAGAGAGGTTGTGATACTTGCTAAAGACCATACATTAGGTTGGTGTGAATTAAACCCTTCATTTCTTTTGTCACCTTTCAAATAACTCATTTATTATATAGTTATGAACAGGGTAGAAAGGATCATCTTGAAAATTCCCTTTGACAATTACATTAATAAATAAAGAATGGTTTTACTAAGTAGTTCAACTTTGGATGGAAGGAAGGAAAGAAAGATTAAGGGCATATATTTGATAAGCATATTTTCCATTATATTATTATTTATATTTCTTATTTTTTATTTAAAGCCATAGTATTTGTTAGTTTTCCTTTCTCCTTTCTTTTTACCTTTTCCCTAATTTAGAAAAATAATATTTGTTTATTTTTGATAGATTGGGAGCGAGTGAGAGACAGAGTGTGAGCAGGGAAGGGGCAGAGAGAAAGGGAGACATAGAATCTGAAGCAGGCTCCAGGCTCCAACCTGTCAGCACAGAGCCCGATGCAGGGCTCAAACTCGACTTGAGCTGAAGTCTGATCAGAAGCTTAGCCAACTGAGCCACCCAGGTGCCTCTCCCTAATTTTTTAAAATAATTCTCATATTCATCATTAGTACCAACCCTTTCAGATACTTTTAGTCATGCCTGACCAAGTAATCTCAGGCCAAGATATCTATACTTAGACTCAGAATGGTTTACTAGGATTCATAGGATACAGTACAATTAAGGTGAAGATTTAGTTAATAGGCTTATATTAGGCAAAGATGAGCCACTCTGTGCATGAATGTATAAATGTTCCAATACTTCATGTTTCTTAATATATACTAGAAGTCTATAAACTTTTTTTAAAAGTGCCATTTAAAAATTTAGTGTCAAATAATTGGAGTGATACAACCACTTATAGTAATCACTGTGGTAAACAACTTTGGTTATGGTATAAATTGTTATTATCTTTTTATCTGTGTGTCTTATATCTTCATTCAGTTTATAATCTTCTTTAGGACCAGGTTATTTTATTCCTTATGACTGCTGACCCCTGGAACCAATTGATTTCCTTGCATATAGTTGAAACTTAGTACATTCTTAATATTTTTAAGGTTTTTTTATTAATTTTTAAATTAGAGCTATTTCTTTTAATCAGAGAGCTGCTTTCATAACCAGTTTCTTGTCTGTAATTGGGAGACATATGCAAATATTTGAGGAGTAAGAGATTTGGAAAATATTAATTAGCTGAAAAGAGAAGACAAGAAACTCTTATTTTCAGCAGGCAAAAATTTCTGTTAACGAACCGTGGACAGAAGGGGGAGGGGGAGGGAGGAAAGGAGGTGATGGTCATGGTGGGGGGCACTTGTGGGGAGAAGCACTAGGTGTTATATGGAAACCAATTTGATTATAAACTATTATAAAAAATTAAAACAAAAAAGAAATCCTCAAAATGGAAAAAGTTAGTGGGGTTTGGATTGATCATATGAAAACACTAGGCCATGTTTATCAGTGATAATTTGAATAAATGATGTACTCATTGAAATTGAAAAGAAATTAACTAATTTTGGTGCTCACAAAGTTGTTCCTGATTTATTAGTCTGATACCTTTATAAATGATATAAATTAGTTGTTTGATGGTTCTACAATTTTACGGTTATTAAATATCATATATTGATATAGCAACATCAAGAGTTGGATGCTTAACCAACTGAACCATCCAGGTGCCCCAGAGATGCTAAGGTTCTTTATAACCTAGTCCAACCCTTTAATTTAACAGAGAAGACTGAAGTTTCAGAATGGTGAGGTGAGTTGGCAATCCCCATGCACAGTATTAGAGTCAATATTAAAATCTAGATATCCTCCTTTCCAAATCTAGTCTTTACTATAACATATTGCCTATATGAGACAAAGTATGATTTGAATGTTGTTAAAAACATGATAGCCCTGGCAAATTTTATCCTCTCATATACCAGAAATTCCTAATATTAGTGATACTTATGTAATCCTATTTTAATATCACCTAAAGGGGACAACACATTATAGACAATTTTTTTTAGCACACATTTGTGTATTAAAGGCTAAAAACTTCAAACTCTAGAAGACATGTTGTACAGGTAAGTTTCAATACAGGAAGCCTTTTGTTTATTTATATTGCATGGTAAATATTTTTCCATCCCTTCACTTTCAGTCTGTATGTGTCTGTTGGTCTGAGATGAATCTACTGTAGGCAGTATATAGATGAGTCCTTTTTTTTTTAAATTCATTTCTCTACTTTGGAGAATTTAGACCATTTACATTTTAAGATATTACTGATAGGTCTGTATTTAATGCCATTTTGTCAATTGTTTTTTCTGGTTGTTTTTGTAGTTCTTTATTTCTTCTCTTTTTTTCTTTGTGATTGATGAGTTTCTGTAGTGTTATATTTGGCTTTCTTTGTCTTTGTTTTTTGTGTATATATATATATTATTGGTTTGGGGTTTGGGGTTACTATGAGGTTCATATATAACATTCTTAGTATATAGCAGACTATATTAAGTTGATGTTCATTTAGATTCAAACATATTCTTTTATTTATTTTTTTTTCCCATAATATTTTATTGTCAAATTGTTTTCCATACAACACCCAGTGCTCTTCCCCTCAAGTGCCCTCCACCATCACCACCACCACCATCACCACAAAAATTTCTTTTTAAACCCCTCTCCACACTTTATGTATATACTATCATGATTTATATCTTTTTATTCATAACTTTCCTATGTGTAATTATGGACATTTCCTTTCCAATTAAAGAAGTCCCTTTAGGGACGTCTGGGTGGCTCAGTTGGTTAAGCACCCCACTTCAGCTCAGGTCATGATCTCGCAGTTTGTGAGTTCAAGCCCCACATCGGGATCTGTGCTGACAGCTCAGAGCCTGGAGCCTGCTTTGCATTCTGCGTCTCTCTTTCTCTCTGGCCCTCCCATGCTCATGATTTGTCTCTCTCTGTCTGTCAATAATAAATAAATGTTTTTAAAAAAATTTTAAGGTCCCTTTAGGGGCGCCTGGGTGGCTCAGTCGGTTGAGCCTCCGACTTCGGCTCAGGTTAGATTTCACATTAGTGGGTTCGAGCTGCACGTCAGGCTCTGTGCTGACAGTTAGCTCTGAGCCTAGAGCCTGCTTCCGGTTCTGTGTCTCTTTCTCTCTCTGCCCCTCCCCATCTTATGCTCTGTCTCTCTCTGTATCAAAAATAAATAAAATATTTAGAAAAAAATACAGTCCCTTTAATAATTTTCTGAAGGGTTTGTATAGTGGTGATAAACTTCTGTAACTTTTGTTTGAGAAACTTTATCTCTCTTATTCTAAGTGGTAACTTTAATGGAAAGAGTATTCTTGGTTGTAGGTTTTTTTTTCCTTTCAGCATTTTGAATATATTGTGCCACTTTCTTCTGGCCTTTATAGGGTTTCCTTTGTGTAAAACTTTTTACTTCTCACTTGCTGCTTTTAAAATTCTTTATCTTTAAATTTTGGCATTTTAATTATTGTGGGTCATGGTGTAGACCTTTTTGGGCTCATCGTGTTTGGAACTCTGTACTTCTTCAATGTCTATTCCCTTCCATAGGTTAGGAAAGTTTTCAGCTATCATTTCTTCAAATAAGTTTTCCATCCCTTTCTCTGTCTTCTTCTTTTGAGATCTTTATAATGCAAATGCTTTTCTGATGTTGTGCAAGAGATCCCTTCACCTATCTTCATTTTGTAAAATTTCTTTACTTATTTCGCTGTTCAGAATGTGTGCTTTATATTAACTTGTCTTCCAAATCACTGGTTTTCTGCATTCACTAATCTACTGTTGATTCTCTCTAGTATATTTTTCATTTTAGTTATTGTATTCAACTCTGTTTATATATTTTTTTATGTTTTCTATCTTTTTATTGAAGGTCTCACTGTATTCTTCCACTCTTCTCTCTAGCCTAGTGAGCATGTTTATAATAATTACTTTGTTCATTCATTCAAGTATAATTAACATGCAGTATTATATTAGTATCAGGTGTACAATATAATGATTATACAATTCTGTATATTAGTATTCATCAAGATTAGTATCAGGTGTACAATATAATGTTTCTACAATTCTGTACATTAATCAGTGCTCATCAAGATAAGTGTGTTCTTTTTTAGTCTCCCTTTATTTTATTTGATAATAGTTGACACCCAAATTTACATTAATTACAGGTGTACATCCTGGTGATTTATGGGTTTATATATTATGCTGTGTTCACCACAAGTATGGTTACCATCTATTCCATTACATTACAAATGCAATATCATTAACTATATTCTTTATGCTCTACTTCATATTCCCATGACTTATTCCATAACTGGAGGCCTGTATCTCCCTTTCCCCTTCACCCATTTTGCTCAACTTCACTCTCCCCCCTCCTCTCTGGCAACCAACAGTGTTTTCTATTTATAGATCTGATTCTGCTTTTGCTTGTTTATTCATTTTATAGCCTCCATTTATGAGTGGAATCATATAGTATTTGTCTTAGTCTTTTTTCTGATTTTTTAAATGTTTGGTTATTTATTTTGAGAGGAAGAGAGAGAGGGAGTATATGTTTGTGTGTGTGAACCGGAGAGGGCCAAAGAGAGAGGGAGAGAATCCGAAGCAGGCTCCAACTCCACGTGGAACCCAACATGGGGCTTAATCTCATGACCATGACATCATGACCTGAGCTGAAATCAAGAGTCAGATGTTTGACTGACTAAGGCCCTTGTCTTTCTCAATCTTACTTCACTTAGCGTAATACCCTCTATGTCTATCCATGTCATCTCAAATGGTCTGATCTCATACATATTTATGGCTAATATTTCAGTGTGTGTGTTTGTGTGTATTACATTTTCTTTATCCATTTCTCTATTTATAGATACACAGGTTGTTTCCATGACTTAGTTATTATAAATAATGCTGCAATAAGCATAGGGGTGCATATATCTTTGCAAGTTAGTGTCTTTGTATTATTTTGGTAAATATCCAATAATGGAATTGTTGGATCATATGGTATTTCTATTTTTAATTTTTGGAGGAACTTCCATACTGTTTTCAACAGTGGCTGTATCAATTTACATTCCCACCAACAGTTTACAAGGGTTCATTTTTCCCCTCACACCTTTGTCAACAATGTTTTTTCTTTTCTTATTGAGTTTAGCCATTCTAACAAGTATGGTGTTATCTCATTGTGGTTTTGATTTGCATTTTCCTGATGATAAGTGATGTTGAGCACTTGTTTATGTGTCAGTTGGCCATCTATGCCTTCTTTGGACAAATGTCTATTCAGGTCCTCCCGCCATTTTTTTAAAGATTTTATTTTTAAGTAATCTCTACACCAAACATGGGGTTCAAACCCACAATCCCAAGATCAAGAGTTGCATGCTCTTCTGACTAAGCCAACCAGGTGCTCCTGCCCATTTTTTAATCAGATTTTATTGTTGTTGTTTTTTTGTGTTTGTGTGTGTGTGTTGAGTTGCATACCTTTTTAAAATATATTTTGGATTTCAACCTCTTACTGGATAGATCATTTGAAATTATCTTCTATGCACTAGACTTGTAAAAATTTGTTGGTCATTTCATTTACCAAGCAAAAGATTTTTATTTTGATATTGTTCCAATATTTTATTTTTGCTTTTGTTTCCTTTGCCTTAGGAGACATATCTAGAATGTTGTTATGGCAAACATATCTAGAATGTTGTTATGTTAGAGAAATTATTGATTATGTTCTCTTCTAGGATTTCTGTTTTTTCAGGCCTCACATTTAGGTCTTTAATCCATTTTGTGTTTATTTCTTAGAAAGTAGTCCACTTTTCTCAGTACAATTTATTGAAAAGATTGTCTTTTCTTCATTATATATTCTTGCCTCCATTGTTATAGTTTGACTGACCGTATAAATGAAATGTAGGTTTACTTCTGGACGCCCTATTCTGTTCCTTTGATAAATGGGTTTGTTTTTGTGCCAGCACCAGATTGTTTTGATTACCATAGCTTTGTAGTATATCTTGAAATCTGGGATTGTGGTACCTCCAACTTTGTTCTTTCTCAGGATTGCATTGGCTATCCAGGGCCTTCTATGGTTCCATACAAATCTTAGTATTATTTGTTCTAGTTTTGTGAAAAATGCTGTTGGTATTTTGATAGAGATTGCGTTGAATTTCTAGATTCCTGTGGGTAATATGGGCATTTTGACAATATTTATTCTTCTAATCCATGAGTGTGGAATATATTTTCATTTGTGTCATCTTCAGTTTCTTTCATGAATGTTTTATAGTTTTCAGAGTACATGTCTTTCAGTTTCTTAGTTAAGTTTATTTCTAGATATTTAATTCTTTCTGTTGCAGTTATAAATGTTTATTTTTAAATTTCTTTTTTTTCGGGGCACCTGGGTGGCTCAGTCAGTTGAGCGTCCGGCTTCGGCTCAGGTCAGATCTCCCGTTTGTGGGTTCGAGCCCCGCATCAGGCTCTGTGCTGACAGCTAGCTCAGAGCCTGGAGCCTGCTTCCGGTTCTGTGTCTCCTTCTCTCTCTGCCCCTCCCCGTCTCATGCTCTGTCTCTCTCTGTATCAAAAATAAATAAAACATTAAAAAAATTTTTTTTAATTTCTTTTTTTTCTTACTTCAGTTTTTAGTGTATAGAAATGCTACTGATTACTGAGTATTAGTATTGTATCCTGCTGCTTTAATGAATTTGTTTCCAGTAGCTGTTGGTGGAATATTTAGAATTCTCAATGTATAATATCATGACTTCTGCAAATAGAGATATTTTATTTTTTTACCAATATAAATGCCTCTTATTTCTTTTCTTGTCTGATTACTGTTGCTAGGCTTCTAGTACTTTGTTGAATAAAAGTGCTAAGAGTGGACATCCTTGTCTTGTTCCTGACCTTAGAGGGAAAGCTCTCAGTTTATCATCATTGAGTAAGATGTTAGCTCCATTTTTCACATATGGACTTTATTATGTTGAGGTATGTTCCCCCGGCCCCATTTTGTTGAGTTTTCACATGAATAGATGTTGAATCTTATCTATTTCTGTATCTATTGAGATGATTTTATGATTTTTAATAATGTGGTGTATCACACTGTTTGATTTGCAAATTTTGAAACACCCATGCATACCAGGAATAAATACCACCTGATCTTGCTGAATGATCTTTTTGATGTTGTATGTGGTTTGCTAGTATTTTACTGAGAAGTTTATGCATCTATGCTCATCAGGGACATTGGCATGTAATTTTCTTTTTCTGTGGTGTCTTTGTCTGGTTTTGGTATAGGGTATGCTGTCCTTGTACAATATATTTAGAAGCTTTGTTCCTCTTCTATTCTATTTTGGAATCATTTGAGGAAAGCAGTCATTGACTCTACTTTAAATTTTTTGTCAGGCATATTGTGTATTTCCATTTCATTTAGTTATTTTTCTGAAGTTCATCTCTTTTCTTCTTTTGCAATGCTTTCCTGTTTTCTCCCCATTTTGTTTGACTTTCTATTCTCTTAATTTTTACAGATCAGCTAGAAGAGCTACTTCTCTAAACTTGAAGGAATAGTCCTTCTTATGGTCATCCCCTAAGTAGATTTTGTGTGCTTGGTGATACTTTCTGGCTGGCTAGATCTGATTCTGGTATGAGCTGAGGATCCCAGGGCTCTCCACATAATGGACCTCCTGGAAAGAGAGCTAAAGCTGAAGTAGGTGCAAATCAGTGTAGTTCCTGGCCTTTCCATGCAGTAGGTGTCATGGCAGGACAGCTAAAGCTGATGTGGATGCAAGCCAGTGTGTCCTAAGGCTCTACACATTGAGTGCACCTTGTCAGGATAGCTGGAGCCAAAGTGGAGGTTATGTATGATATCCTGTAGCTCTCTGTGCAGAAGGCACCCTAGCAGGTAAGCTGGAATTGAGATCGGTGTGGGCCAGCAGTTCCTGGGGCTTTCAGCATATTGAACACTGACAGGACAGCTAAAGCTGTTGTGGGTGGAGGCCAGAGGTCTTGGTGTTCTACAGGTTGGGGGTACCCTGGCAGGACAGCTGAAGCTGATGTAGGTATATCAGAAGATCCTGTGGTGCTCCATGGTGGGAGTGCCCGGGGTGGGGGGGCAGCTGGAGCTGAAGCAGTATGCAGCTGGGAGGTCCCTTGGCTTTTTGTATAGAAGGTTCCTTTGCAAGTTAGGTAAAGCTAAAGTGGATACAAACTATGGGGATGGGAGGGGAGCGCAGGACTCTATGTTCAGAGGGCACCTTGGCAGGAAAGCCAAAGCTGAAATGGGTGTAAACCAGGTTGTCCTAGGACTCTCCATATAGAGTGTGTCCTAGAGTGGCAGTGTAGCTGAAACAGGATATATATAGGCTGGGAGTTTCTGGGGTGTTCTGCACAGGGGGCACCCTATCAGGACAGTGAAAGTGAGGATGGGCAATTGTGGTTCCTGAGCTGAAACTGAAGTGGTTGCAAGCTGGAGTGCCATGAGGCTCTCCACACTGAGGTTACACTGGTGGGACAACTGAAACAGTGAATGCAAACCAGGGTGGTGTTATGCCTGGGCAACTGGATCCAGAGTTGGCATGGGTGGGGGTCTTCCTGGGTGCTTTACACAGGGAACACCCTGGTGGGTTGGCTGGATCTGAAGCAGATGTCATCTGGGAGGTACTGGACCACTTTGCAGCAGTGGTGCCCTAGTAAACTGTCTGAAACCAAAATGGTATGGGCCTGGAGTGTTTCAGGTCGCCTTGTACTTATGTTACCTTGGCACAAAGGCTGGAGCTGTAGTGAGCACTAACCAGAGGTGCCCTGGCGTGCACAACCCTGTGGCTGCTATGGTAGAATATCTGGTACTGGTGTGGGTTAGAAGCCCAGGGCTCACTGAGTTGGCATGCTGGTTAAGGTGCCTGACACTGGTCTGTGATTGCAAGGTGGAAGAGGAGTATAGACTGTGTCTATCATCCCTTCCAAAGAGAGAATTCCATAAGGTCTCTTAACACCTGAAAGAGTTCTAGAGCTTTTTTCTTTTGTATAAGAGCTTATTTTTTATGCTGAGTGAAGCAGGAAATTACTAGATGGTTTTGAGTAGAAAAGGGACATAATCAGACCTATTTTTAATGGTTTACTCTGGGTTCTATATTGAAAAAAATTGCAAGAAAGTAAGGGTAGAAGGAGGGAGACCAGTTAGAAGGCTCTTGCAATAATCCAGGCAAGAGATAATGATTTGCTGAGATCAGATTGGGGACAGTGGGGTGTTAAGAGGTGGTTTGATATCTGGTTATATTTCAAAGGTAGGGCTCACAGCGCTTGTTCATAGGTTAGATTTAGGTGTGCTGAAAGTAATGCGCCCTTGATGTCGCAGTTACTGAGATGTGTGAAACCTTGTATGGGTATATGTTTGGGATTTTGAATACTATCATGAATTCAACTTTGGAAACATTAATTTTTAGAAGTGTATTCAACATCAGATTGGATAAACCAAGTAAGCCGTTATATATGTAAATCTGGAATTCAAGGTAGAATTTCAGCCTGGAGATTTATATTGAGCAGCCATAATCATATAGACAATATATAAAACCATGAAACTGATAAGATGGCTCAGGTAATAAATGTATCTTTAAAAATTCCTACAGATTAAGTCAATCCAAATTTGAATAAATGAAAATGAACAAATGAATGAAAAGGAGGGGCCAGAAAGGCAATGGAAAACCAGATAAGTGTGGGATTGTGGAAACCAAGCAAAAAGTATTGTTGTTTTTTAAATATAATTTATTGTCAAATTGGCTAACATACAGTGTATACAATGTGCTCTTGGTTTTGGGGGTAGAGTCACATGATTCATCACTTACATGCAACACCTAGTGCTCATCCCAACAAGTGCCCTCCTCAGTGTTTTAAAAAGACAGAGGGATCAGGGAGCCTGGATCACTCAGTTGGTTGAGTGTCTGACTTTGGTTCAGGTAATGATCTTGTGGTCTGTGAGTTCAAGCCCTACATCAGGCTCTGTCCTGACAGATCAGAGCCTGGAGCTTGCTTCAGATTCTGTGTCTCCATCTCTTTCTGCCCCTCCCCTGCTTGTACTGTCTCTCTCTCAAAAAATAAAAAATAGTAAAAAAAAAAAAAAGAAAAGTAAAATTTAAAGTGTACCAAATGCTGATAGTTCAGTAAGATGTGGCCTTACAAAATGAGTATTGGACTTAACAACTTCGACATCATTGGAGAATGTTTTATTGGAGTGGTGTACGGAAATAAAATGGAGATAAGACATATGTACAGCTTACTTTAGAAAATGTATTTCTGTAAAGGGAAGAAGAGAAACGGGATTATAGTTAGAGGGAAAAGTCATGAGAATTTTTACTTATTCTGCAAGAAATAACAGTAATATTCTATAGGGTTTTTAAAAATAGTAATAGGTTTATTTCATGAAAGTTAGGCATATTAACACTAAGGAAGATTCTGTGTTGATGAGAATGACCTAAGGCAAGTGGGAGAGAATGATGGAGAATGAAGGATGATTGGAGTATTGGGAAGGATGGGATAAGATACTGAGGTGGTGGAGTTTGCTTTAACTGGAAGTGTGTACAAATCATTCATACTTAAGAGGAGAAAAGGTAGCATACCTAGGCACAATTACAGATATAAATGAGTATAAGTCAGTTGTAGATGCTTATAAAATTATGTTTTATTTCTGTTTTCTCATTGTGGTGGGAAACAAGGTGCTCTGATAAGCATGACAACTGGGGAGAAGGTATTAAAGATTTGAGAAGAGAGAAGAAAGTATATATAATTGTCAAGGAAAATAGAAGAGAGAATTAACCAAAAAAGTTCAGTATTATTGGCTGTCAACATTACAATTTTACTCAAAATTGGTGATTAATTAATTTTAAGGTGAGACTTGTCAGAATAGTTTTGTGTTTTTTTCAATATATGTTCACTTGCATAAGTTCAGACAAGGAATAGGCAGAGAGTTGACTTTAAAACAGTGTTGTTTAATCGACTGAGACACCTAGGCACCCCTATGATATAAATATTCTAAACACATATATAATGTAAGTAGAATAGAATAGAAAAATATAAAATGTAAACATGTAAAATATATTTTAGGGAGACTAATCATGCCCCCTAATCATGAGAATGCCATCCTTTGAAAGCCCCAGCCGCAAGGTTGGCCAGCGGTTAGCACCTGGGAGGCTGGGTTTGGGAAGCATTCCCGCTAATGTCTTCTTAAAGAGTCACTCGCCATGCTGAAATTGTGCAAATGATGTGGTTCATGCTGCACACTGGTTTTCTTCTGGGGGTCTGGAATTTGAGTATCTGCTAAGCATAGAGTGCCTGGATGAGCAGTCCTCCAGAAAAATCTTGGGCGCTGAGTCTTCTCATGAGCTTTCATCAGAGACCATGTCTTACATGCATTGTCACAACTCATACTGAAAGAATTAAATGTGTCCTGTGTGACCGTACTGGAAGATTCTTTTTTTTTTTTTTCCGCAGTTATTTATTTATTTATTTATTTATTTATTTGTAACTTTATTTTTTTTAATATAACACTATTTTTTTAACATATGCAATTATTTTCCATCATTTACAATACAGTAGTTACAATGACACTCCAAATGGATAAGCAAAGTAAAAATCAGAACCCCTGATTTTGGCTCAGGTCATGATCTCATAGCTTGTGAGTTCAAGCCACGCATCGGGCTCTGTGCTGACAGCACAGAACCTGCTTGGGATCCTCTCTTTCCTTCTCTCTCATTGCCCCTCCCCCTCACATGCATGCTCTCTCTCTCTCTCTTTCAAAATAAATAAACTTTAAAAGATTTGTAAAATGTAGGGGTGCCTGGGTGGCTTAGTTGGTTAAGTGTCCGACTTCGGCTCAGGTCATGATCTCACAGTTCGTGGGTTCAAACCCTGTGTCAGGCTCTGTGCTGACAGCACAGAGGCTGGAACCTGCTTCAGATTCTGTGTCTCCCTCTCTCTCTGACCCTCCCCTGCTCACACTGTCTCTCTCTCTCTCTCTCTCTGTCTCAAAAATAAAATAAAAACATTAAAATTAAAAAAGAAAAAATAAAATAAAACAGTGTTGTTTACCAAGTAAGTATGATGCAGTGAGAGAGGGGTAGGGTAACTGAGGGTATATGTTAAGGCACTTATTATGACTGACCATTATGCTTAAGGTAGGTAACTAGAGAAAAGAGGATATGAGCAAGAGTAAGACAGTGAAAATGTGGTAGGATCAGTTGTAGGTTCAGAGTCAGAGTACTAAAAAATATTAGCTGGAAAAACAAGATGATCAGAGGGTACAATTTTTGACACTGTGATAACAGAAGGTTGCAGTATGTCTATGATATGACTGTGAAAATAAATGTCTTTTACCAGAGAGAAAACAAGATCGTTTGTGAAGAAGGCCAGATACTGAGAGGCTAGGATACTGGTAAAAGGATCATTAAAGTAGATATTGAAATCATCAATGATAATGAACTTATATGCAAAGGTTTCTATATGTGTGTTGTGCTTGTACATGCCTATGTGTATACTCATAATCAATCTAAGAATAAGTATACTTACCAAACCAATTTTATTATCAGATTTATGTCCTGTAGAAAAATGGCAGTTATAAGGCAGAAGAATTGAATTGTAGCTTGGCTCTATCATTTGCTACTAAGCCCTAAGATCTTGGCAAAGCTAATTGCCTTTCTCAATTTTAGTTTCCTAAAATTCACATTTTCCCACTCTCCTTATATTTTTACATGATTTAGTTATTTTGGGGAGGGTTTTTAAGTTTTTATTTTATTTTTAATGTTTTAAGTTTATTTGTTTTGAGAGAGAGATCATGTGTGCAAGCAGGGAAGGGGCAGAGAGAAAGAGAGAGAGAGAATCCCAAGCACACTCCCCACCTTCAATACAGAGCCCAATGAGGAGCTCAAACTCACGAAAATTGAGATCATGACCTGAGCCAAGATCAAGAGTTAGTCACTTAACCAACCTCTTAAATCAAAAATTTAAGATTTTATCTTAATTCCAGTCAGCTAACAGAGTGTTATATTAGTTTCATGTGTAAAATATGATTCAGTAAGTTTATACATCACTCAATACTCATCACCACAAGTATATCCCTTAATTCCCATTACCTATTTAACCCACACCCCCACCCTCTCCCCGCCAGTAGCTATCAGTTTGTTCTATATAACTGAGTCTGTTTCTTGATTGGGTTCTCTCTCTCTCTCTCTGTTTCTTAAATTCCACATGTGAGTGAAAACACACTGTATTTGTCTTTTTCTGACATATATTGCTTAGCATTATACTCTTATGTAGCTCCATCTATGACATTGCAAATGGCAAAATTTTATTCTTTCCTTTTCTATTTTAGGTTTTGTCAACTTGGTTTTCATATAACACCCAGTGCTAATCCCCACAAGTGCCCTCCTCCATGCCCATCAGCCCCCTTCCCCTATCCCCCTCCCCCATAAGCCCTCAGTTTGTTCTCAGAATTTAAGAGTCTCACAGGGATTGCCTACCTGCCTCTCCCCAATTATTTTTCCCCCTTCCCCACCCCCATGGTCCTCTGTTAGGTTTCTCACATCCCACATATGAGTGAAAATATATGGTATCTGTCCTTTGCCTGACTTATTTCGCTTAGCGTGATGCCCTCGAAGTCCATCCACTTTGCTACAAATGCCCATATTTCATCCTCTCTCATTGCCATGTAATACTCCATTATATACATAAACCACATCTTCTTGATCCATTCATCAGGTGATGGACAGATGACATTTAGGCTCTTTCCATGATTTGGCTATTGTAGAAAGTGCCACTATGAACATTGGGGTACATGTGCCCCCATGCATCAGCACCTCTGTATCCCTGGGGTAGATCTCCAGCAGTGCCACTCTTGGGTCAAAGGGGAGACCTATTGATGGTTTTCTGAGGAACCTCCACACAGTTTTCCAGAGTGGCTGCACCACCTCCAACAGTGTAGGAGGGTGCCCATTTCTCCACATCTTCACCAACATCTGTAGTCCCTTGGTTTGTTCATTTTAGCCACTCTGACTGGTGTGAGGTGGTATCTCAGTGTGGTTTTGATTGGTATCTCCCCGATGATGGATGATGTTGAGCATCATTTGATGTGTCTGTTGGCCATCCGGATGTCCTCTTTGGAGAAGTGTCTATTCATGTCTTCTGGATTATTCTTTTTTTGGGTGGGGAGTTTGGTGAGTTCTTTGTAGATTTTGGATACTAGCACTATATCTGACATGTCATTTGCAACTATCTTTTCCCATTCTGTCAGTTGCCTATTAGTTTTCTTGATTGTTTCCTTTGCAGAGCAGAAGCTTTTTATCTTGATGAGGTCCCAATAGTTCATTTTTGCTCTTGATTCCCTTGCCTCTGGGGATGTGTCAAGTAGGAAATTGCTGCAGTTGAGGTCAAGGAGGCTGGTTCCTGCTTTCTCCTTGAAGGTTTTGATGGTTTCCTGTCTCACATTCAGGTCTTCATCCATTTTGAGTTTATGTTTGTGTATGGTGTAAGAAAGTGGTCTAGTTTCATTCTTCTGCATGTTGCTGTCCAGGTGTCCCATCACCATCTGTTAAAGAGGCTGTCTTTCTTCCATTGGATACTCTTTCCTGCTTTGTCAAAGATTAATTGGCCATACATTTGTGGGTCCAGTTCTGGGTTCTCTATTCTATTCCATTGGTCTATGTGTCTGTTTTTGTGCCAATATCATACTGTCTTGATGATGACAGCTTTGCAGTAGAAGATAAAGTCTGGGATTGTGATGCCTCCCGTTTTGGTTTTCTTCTTTAATATTACTTTGGTTATTCAGAGTCTTTTATGGTTCCATACAAATTTTAAGATAGTTTGTTCTAGCTTTGAGAAGAATGCTGGTGCAATTTTGATTGGGATTGCATTGAATGTGTAGATTGCTTTGGGCAATAATGACATTTTAACAATGTTAATTCTTCTGATACATGAGCATGGAATGTTTTTCCATTTTTTGTGTGTCTTCCAATTTTCCTCATATGTTTTCTATAGTTTTCATCATGCAGATCTTTTACATCTTTGGTCACGTTTATTCCTGTGTATTTTCTGGGTTTTTTTGTGCAATTGTGAATGGGATCAGTTTCTTCATTTCTCTTTCTGTTGCTTCCTTATTGGTGTATAAAAATGCAGCCTATTTCTGTACATTGATTTTGTACCGTGTGATATTGCTCAATTCATGGATCAGTTCTAGTAGGTTCCTGGTGGAGTCTATCGGGTTTTCCATCAGGTTTTATCATGTTATCTGCGAAAAGTGAAAGTTTGACTTCCTTGTTGCCAATACTGATGCATTTTATTTCCTTTTGTTGTCTTGATTGCTGATGCTTGGACTTCCAGCACTGTGTTTAACAACAATGGTTAGAGTGGACATCCTTGTTGTGTTCCTGATCTCAGGGGGAAAGCTCTCAGTTTTTCCCCATTGAGGATGATATTAGCTCTGGGTTTTTCATAAATGGCTTTTATGATGTTTAAGTAAGTTCCTTCCATTCCGGCATTCTCAAGGGTCTTTATTAAGAATGGATGCTGTATTTTGTCAAATGCTTTTTCTCCACCTATCGACAGGATCATATGGTTTTTGTCTTTTCTTCTGTTAATGTGATGTATCACATTGATGGATTTGTGAATATTGGACCAGCCCTGTAATCCAGGAATGAATCCAACTTGATCATGGTGGATAATTCTTTTTATATGCTGTTGTATTCGATTTGCTAGTATCTTCTTGAGTATTTTTGCATCTGTATTCATTAAGGATATTGGCCTGTAGTTCTCTTTATGCTGGGTCTCTGTCTGGTTTGGGAATCAAAGTGATGTTAGCTTTGTAGAATGAGTCTGAAAGTTTTCATTCTATTTCTATTTTTTGGAATAGCTTGAGAAGAATCGGAATTAACTCTGATTTAAATGTCTGGTAGAATTCCCCAGGGAAGCCATCTGTCCCAGGGCTCTTATTCATTGGGAGATTTTTGATAACTCATTCGATTTCTTCATGGTTATGGGTTTATTCAGATTTTTATTTCTTCTCATTTGAATTTTTGTAGTATGTGTGTGTTTAATAATTTGTCTACTTCTTCTAGGTTGTACAGTTTGTTGCCATATAACTTTTTATAGTATTTCCTGATAATTGCTTGTATATCTGAGGGATTGGTTTTGATGGATCCATTTTCATTCATGATTTTGTCTGTTTTGGTTCTCTCACTTATCTCTTTAAGATGCTTGGCTAGAGGTTTATCAATTTTCCTTATTTTTAAAAAACCAACTCTTGGTTTCATTTAACTCTTTAACTGTTTTTTTATTCTATATTGGGTATTCCTGCTCTGATCTTTATTATTCTCTTCCTCTGCTGGGTTTGGGATACTCTTGCTGCTTTCCTTTTAGTTCCTTTAGGTGCACTGTTAGATTTTGTATTTGCACTTTTTCTAGTTCCTTGAAATAGGCCTGGGTTGGAATATACATTCCTCTTAGGACTGCCTTTGCTGCATTCAAAGAGTTTGAATTGTATTTCCATTTTCATTTGTTTCCATACATTTTTAAATTTCTTCTCTAACTGCCTGATTGACCCATTCATTCCTTATTAGAGTGGTCTTTAACCTCAATATTTTTGGAGGTTTTCCAGACTTTTTCCTGTGGTTGTTTTCAAGTTTCATAGCTTTGTGATCTGAAAATGTGCATGGTATGATCTCAATTCTTTTATATTTAGTGAGAGCTGCTTAATACCCAGTATGTGGTCTGTCTTGGAGAATGTACCATGTGCATTGAAAATAAAGTGAATTCCCTAGCATCAGGATGCTAGGGAATAAAGATCAGATAAATATATCTGTCAAATCCATCTGTTCCAATGTGTCACTCGGGTTCATTGTTTCCTTAGTAATTTTCTGTCTAGGTGATCTATCCATTGCTGTATGTGAAGTATTAAAATCCCCTGCTATTAGCACATTCTTATCAATAAGATTGTTTCTGTTTGTGATTGTTTTATGTATTTGCATGCTTCTGAATTAGGTGCCTAGATATTTATAATTGTTAAGTCTTCCTGATGGATAGACCCTGTAATTATTACATAATGCCCTTCTTCATCTCTTGTTACTGCCTTTACTTTAAAGTCCAGTTTGTCTGATATAAGTATGGCTACTCCAGCTTTCTTTTGACTTCTGGTCACATGATAGATATTTCTCCATCCCCTTACTTTCAATGTGAAGTTGTCTTCAGGTCTACAGTGAGTCCCTTGTAGATAGCAAATAGATGGATCTTGTTTTTTATTCATTCTACTACCCTATGTCTTTTGATTGGAGCAGTTAGACCTTTTACATTTAGTCTTATTATTGAAAAATTGGGTTTAGAGGTATTGTGTCCTCTGTAGGGTTCATGCTTGTAGTGGTGTCTCTTTTACCTTGTGTTCCTTACAACATTTCCCTCATAGAGTCCCTCTTAGGATTTCTTGTAGTGCTGGCTTAGTGGTGATGAATTCTTTCCATTTTTGTTTATTTGGGAAAACCTTTATCTCTCCTTCTATTATGAATGACAGGCTTGCGGTATAAAGGCTTCTTGGCTGCATATTTTTTCTGTGCATCATATTGAAGATTTCCTGCCATTCCTTTCTGGCCTGATAGGTTTCCTTTTGTATATTACAACCCTTTTTCCCTAGTTGCTTGCAGAATTTTCTCTACAATCTTATATTTTTTTAAATTTTGTAATTTTTTTTTAATTTATTTTTGAGAGACAGAGAGAGACAGCACGAGCAGGGAGGGTCAGAGAGAGAGGGAGATACAGAATCTGAAGCAGGCTCAAGGCTCTGAGCTAGCTGTCAGCACAGAGCCTGACATGGGGCTGGAACTCACAAACCATGAGATCATGACCTGAGCTGAAGCCAGACACTTAATCAACTGAGCCGCCCAGTCGCCCCTATCCTTATATTTTCACCATGATATGTCATGCAGAAGGTTGATTCAAGTTATGTCTGTGGAGATTTCTCTGTGCCTCTTGGAATTCAGTGGCTGTTTCCTTCCCCTGATTGGGGAAGTTCTTAGCTATAATTGGTTCAAGTACCCCTTCAGCACCTTTCTCTTTCTTCTTCTTCACGAAGTCCTATGATAGGGATATTGTTCCATTTGATTGTATTACTCAGTTCTCAAATTTTCTTTCATGCTCCTGGATCAATTTCTCTTTTTCTCAGCTTCCTCTTTTTCTATAATTGTGTCTTCTAATTCACCTATTCTCCTCTCTGCCTCTTCAATCAGTGCAGTGGCTGCCTCCCATTTTATTACGCACCTCATTTATAGCATTTTTTCATTGTCACAACTATTTTTAAGGTCCCTTGTCTTTGTAGCAACAACTTTCCTGATGTCTTCCATCTCTTTTTTAAGACTAGTGATTAATTTTATGACAACGGTTCTAAATTCTTGCTCAGTTATGTTGCTTATATCTGTTTTGAGCAAGTAGTTGTCACTTCTTCCTGGAATTCCTTTAGAAGGGAGTTCTCCCGTTTTGTCATTTTGGCTAGCTTTCTGTCCCTTGTCAGTTTTAAAAGCTTGTTTGCACTCTGCACCTGTAAGTATTGCTATATTAAAGGAGGCTCATTGACTGTCCTGGGCCTGTCTGCCAGGAAGTGTTCTTTTAATGGATTCCCTTGGTCTCTCGTTGTGCCTTTGGTTATTTTATTTCCCTTCTCATGGTAATATTTGGAACTCTCCGCCATGTGTTCTTTGGCTTGTTTCTTGAGGTAGCTCTATAAGGTTGTCTTCTTAGTGGACTCTTTCTCTTTCCCTCCAAGACTCTTGCAGTTCAGTGTCTTATGGCTTTAGCCCTCATTGTCATAGAGATAGAGCAGGCAAAAAGTACGGAGCTCCCTACTTCTCTGCCATCTTGTCTCCATTCCTCGATTTCATTTTTTTATGGCTAAATAGTACTACATTGTGTGTGTGTGTGTGTGTGTGTGTGTGTCTGTGTGTATTACATCTTTGTACATTCATCAATTGATGGACACTTGGGCTACTTCCTTCCACATTTTGGCAATTATGAACAATGCTGCTATAAACATAAGCACGCACATATCCTTCTGAATTAGTGTTTCTGTATTTTTCCCTGAATACCCAGTAGTGCCATTGGTGAGTCATAAAGTGGTTCAATTTTTAACTTTTGGGGGGATCTTCCATGCTGTTTTTGAGAGTGGCTGCTCCAGTTTGCATTCTGTCACACAGTGCAAGAGGGTCCCCTTTCTCCACATCCTCACCAACATCTGTTATTCCTTGTGTTGTTGATTTTAGTCATTCTAATAGCTGTAAGGTCACATCTCTTTGTAGTTTTGATTTGTATTTCCTTGATGATCAGTGATTTTGAGCATCTTTTCATTTGTCTGTTGGTCATCTGTATGTCTTCTTTGGAGAAATGTTTATTCGTGTCTTCAACCCATCTTTTATAGCATTATGTGTTTTTTGGGTATTGAGTGTGATACGTTTTTTTGAATAGATTTTGAATACTAACCCTTTATCAGATGTATCATTTGCAAATATCTTCTCCCACTTCAGAGGTTACCTTTTAGTTTTGTTGATTGTTTCCATTGCTGTACAGAAGTTTTTTATCTTGATGAATTCCCAATGGTTCATTTTTGCTTTTGTTTCCCTTGCCTCAGAAGACATACCTAGAAAGAAGTTGCTATGGCCTGTGTTAGAGAGGTACTGCCTGTGTTCTCCTTAGGGTTTTGATGGTTTCAGGTCACCTCTAGAACTTTAATTCATTTTCAGTTAATTTTATGTATAATGTATGAAAGTTATCCAATTTTATTCTTTTGCAGGCTGCTGTCCAGTTTTCCCAGCACCATTTGTTGAAGAGACTATCTTTTGACTATTGGACATTCTTTTCTGCTTTGTTCCAGATTGTAGAGTTGTGGGTTCATTTCTGTGTTGTCTATTCTGTTCCATTGATCTTTGTGTCTATTTTTTCTGCCACTCCCATCCTATCTTGATCACTACAGCCTTGTAATATAACTTGAAGTTCATAATTGTGATGCCTCCATTTTGTTTCTGTTTTTCAAGGTTGCTTTGCCTATTCAGGGTCTTTTTTGGTTCCATACAAAATTTAGGGTGGTTGTCCAGCTCTGGGAAAAGTACTATTGGAAGGTTCATAAGGATTGTATTAAATTTGTAGATTGCTTTGGCTATTATAGACATTTTAACAATATTTGTTCTTTCATTCCATAAGCATGGAATGTCTTTCCATTTCTTTGTGCCCTATTCAGTTTCTTTCATCAGTATTTTATAGTTTTCACAGTATAGGTCTTTCAACTCTTTGGTTAGGTTTATTCCTAGATATCTTGTTATTGATGATGCTATTTTAAATAGGATGGTTTTCTTAATTACTCTTTCTGCTGCTTCATCATTAATGTGTAGAAATGCAACATATTTCTGGAAATTGATTTTGTATCTGGCAACTTTACTAAATTCATTTATTAGTTCTAGAAGTTTTTGGTGAAGTATTTTGGGTTTTCTGTTTATACTGTCATGTCACTTACAAATAGTGAAAGTTTTACTTGTTCTTTACTGTTTTGGATACATTTTATTTCTTTTGTTTTCTGATTGCTATGGCTAGAAATTCCAGTACTATTTTGAATAAAAATGATGAGAGTAGGCACGCTTGTCTCATTCCTTGACATTGGGGGAAACACTCTCAGTTTTACCTCCTGAGGGATGATGATAGCTGTGGGGTTTTTATATATGGCCTTTATTATGTTGAGGTATGTTCCCTCAAAACTTGCTTTGTTGAGAGTTTTTATCATGAATGTTGTACTTTCTCAAATGCTTTTCCCACATTTATTGAAATTATAATATGGTTCTTGTCCTTTCTCTTATTGATGTGATGTACCTGTCTGATTGATTTGCAAATATTGAACTACCCTTGCAACCCAGGAGGAAATCCCGCTTGACATTGGTGAATGATTTTTTCTGTCTTTTTTAAAATTTAAATCCAAATTAGTTAACATATAGTGTAATAATGATTTCAGGAATAGAATTTAGTGATTTATCACTTACATATAGCACTCAGTGCTCCTCCCAGCCAGTGCTCTCCTTAATGTCCATCATCTATTTCCCATTTAGCACATCTCCCTACCCAACATCCCACCACAAACCCTCAGTTTGTTCACTGTATTTTAGAGTCTCTTATGGTTTGTCCCCCTCTCTTTTTTTTCCTTCCCTTCCCCTATGTTCATCTGTCATATTTCTTAAATTCCACATATGAGTGAAATCATATGGTATATCTTTCTCTGACTGGCTTATTTCGCTTAGTAGAATACACTCTATTTCCATCCATGCTGTTACAAATGGCAAGGTTTCATTCTTTTTGATCACCAAGTAATATTCCATTGTATATATTTATCATGTCTTCTTTATCCATTCATCAGTCGATAGACATTTGGGCTCTTTCTATACTCTGGTTATTGTTGATAGTGCTGCTATAAACATTGGGGTGCATGTGCTCCTTTGAATCACCAATCCTATTTGTTTTGGATAAATACCTAGTAGTACAATTGCTGGGTCATGGGGTAGTTCTATTTTTAATTTCTTGAGTGACTTCCATAATGTTTTCCAGAGTGGCTGCACCAGATTGAATCCCACCAGCAGTGCAAAGAGTTATTCTTTCTCTGCATCCTCGCCAGCATGTGTTGTTTCCTGAATTGTTAATTTTACTCATTGTGACAGGTGGCAGGTAGTATTTCATTGTGATTTTTATTTGTATTTCCTTGATGATGAATGATATGGAGCATTTTTTCATGTGTCTGTTAGCCATTGGATATCTTCTTTGGAAAAGTGTCTATGTCTTTTGTCTCTTTCTTCACTGGATTATTTGTTTTTTGGGGGGTGTTTAGTTTGATAAGTTCTTCATAGATTTTGTATACTAACCCTTCTCTCATATGTTAGTAGCAAATATTTTCTCCCATTCCATCAGTTTTGCTGATTGTTTCCTTCACTGCGCAGAAGCTTTTTGTGTTGATGAGGTCCCATTAGTTCATTTTTCCTTTTGTATTCCTTGCTTCCAGAGACCTGTCAAGTAAGAAGTTGTTGCAGCTAAGGTAAAAGAGGTTGCTGTCTGTTTTCTCCTCTAGGATTCTGGTGGCTTCTTGTCTTACAGTTAGGTCTTTCATGCATTTTGAGTTCATTTTTGTGGATGGTGTAAGAAAGTAGTCCAGGTTCATTCTTCTGCATGTTGCTGTCCAGTTTTGCCAGCACCATTTGCTGAAGAGACTGTCTTTTGTCCATTGGACCATCTTTCTCTCAAAGATGAATTGGCCATATGTTTGTGGTTCCATTTCTGGATTCTATATTCTGTTCCATTGATCTATATGTCTGTTTTTGTGTCAGTCCCATACAATCTTGATGATTACACCTTTGTAACACACCTTGAAGTCTGAAATGCCTTCAGCTTTGGTTTCCCTTTTCAACATTACTTTGACTATTTGGGGTCTTTTCTGGTTCCATAAAAATTTTAGAATTGTTTATTCTAACTCTCTGAAGTATGCTGGTGTATTTTGATAGGGATTGTTTTGAATATGTAGATTGCTTTGGGTGGTATCAACATTTTAACACTATTTGTTCTTCTAAGCCATGAGCATGGAATATTTTTCCATTTTTTATGTGTCTTCTTCAGTTTCTTTCATAAATGTTATATAGTTTTCAGTGTATAGATTTTTCATTTCTTTGGCTAGGTTTATTTCTAGTTATTTTATGGTTTTTGGTGCAATTATAAATGGGATCAATTCCTTAATTCCTCTTTCTGCTACTTATTGCTGTACAGAAATGCTCTACATTGATTTTATATCCAGTGACTTTGCTAAATTCATGGATCAGTTCTAACCATATTTTGGTTGAGTCTTTTGGATTTTCTATATAGAGTATCATATCCCCAGCCAATTTGAATTTGCCAATTTAAATGTCTTTTATTTCTTGATGTTGTCTAATAGCTGAAGCTAGGACTTCCAACATTATGTTGAAACATAGTGGTTAGTAGGACAGCCCTGTCATGTTCCTGACCTTAGGTGAAAAGCTCTCAGTTTTTTCATATGAGGATGATGTTAGTTGTGGGTCTTTCATATATGGTCTTTATGATCTTGAGGTATATTCCTTCTATCCCTACTTGCTTGAGGGTTTTTATCACAAAAGGATGCTCTATTTTGTCAAATGCTTTCTCTGCATCTATTGAGAAGATCATGTGGTTCTTAACCTTTCCTTTATTAATGTGATATATCACATTAATTGATTTACAGATATGGAACCCGCCTGAACCCCAGGAATAAATCCCACTTGACCATGGTGAATAATTATTTTAATGTACTGTTAGTTTGCTAGTATTCTGTTGAGAATTTTTGTATCAATGTTCATCAGGAAAATTGGTCTGTAGTTCTCCTTTAAAAAAATTTAATGTTTATTTATTTTTGAGAGAGAAAGTGAGCAAATGAGTGGAGGGTAGTAGAGACAGGCAGACAGAGAATCTGAAGCAGCCTCCAGGCTCTGAGTGGTCAGCACAGAGACTGATGCAGGCTCAAACTCATGAGCTGTGAGATATGACCTGAGCTGAAGTTGTAGGCTTAACCGACTGAGCCACGCAGGTGCCCCTGTAGTTCTCTTTTTTAGTGGGGCCTTTGTCTGGTTTTGGAATCAAAGTAATGTTGGCCTCATAGAATGAGTTTGGAAGTTTTACTGTCATTTCTATTCTTTGGAACAGCTTCAGAAGACTACATGTTAATTATTTTTTAAATGTTTGGTAGAATTCCCCTGGAAAGCCATCTAGCCCTGGACTCTGGTTTGTTGGGAGATTTTTTATTACTGCTTCAATTTCTTTTCTTTTTTTTCTTTTTTTGCATTTTATTTTATTTTTTTTTAAAGATCCAAATAGGTTTTTTTTTTAATTTCTAGTTTATTGTTAAGTTGGTTTCCATATAACACCCAGTGCTCTTCCCCACAGTGCCCTCCTCCATGACCATTGCCCCCCTCAACCCTTGGTTTGTTTTCAGTATTCAAGAGTCTCTCATGATTTGCCTCCCTCCCTCTCCCTAACTCTTCCCCTCCGCATTCCCCTACTGATTCAATTTCTTTACTTGTTCTGGGCCTCTTCAAATTTTCTATTTCTTCCTGTTTCAGTTTTGGTACTTTATATGTTTATATGTTTCTAGGAATTTATCCATTTCTTCCAAATTGCCCAATTGTTGGCATGTCATTTCTCATAATATTCTCTCATTATTGTTTGTATTTCTGCAGTATTGGTTGTGAGCTCTCCTCTTTCATTCATAATTTTATTTATTTCAGTCCTTTCCTTTTTTCTTTTTGATCAATCTGGCTAAGGCTTTATCAATTTTGTTAATTCTTTCAAAGAACCAGTTCCTAGTTTCATTCATCTCTTCTACTGTTATTTTCCAATATCATTGATTTCTCCTCTGGTCTGTATTATTTCCCTTCTTCTACTTATTTTTGGCTTTATTTGATGTTCTTTTTCCATCTCTTTCAGGTGTAAGGTTATGTTGTGTATTTGAGACCTTTCTTCCTTCTTTAGGAAGGCCTGGCTTGCTATATACTTCCCTCTTATGACTGCCTTTGCTGCATCCCAGAGGTTTTGGACTGTCGTATTCTCTTTTTTATTGGCTTACATGTACTTTTTAATTTCCTCTTTAAATTACTGGTTAGCCCATTCGTTTTTTGTTTTTGTTTTTTTTTTTTTAGTAGAATGTTCTTTAGTCTCCAAGTATTCACGGTCTTTCCAAATTTTTTCTTGTGGTTGGTTTCCAGTTTCATAGTGTTGTGGTCTGAAAATATGCAAGATATGATCTCAGTCTTTTTGTACTTGTTGAAGGCTGATTTGTGACCCAGTATTGACCTGTTCTGGAGAATGTTCCATGTGTACTTGAGAAGAATGCTGCTTTAGGATGAAATGTTCTGAATATATCTGTTAAGTCCATCTTTAAAGTATTATGGGTTCAGTTTACTATGGTTTTGTTGAGGAGTTTTTGCATGTATGTTTGTAAGTGATATTGGCTCGTAGTTCTCTTTTAGTGGAGTGTTTACCTGATTTTGGTGTTAAGGTAATGTTGGCCTCATAGAATAAATTTGGGAGTTTTGCTTACATTTTATTTGGGGGGGGGGGTTGAAAAGAATAGGTATTGACTCTTTTTAAATGTTTGGTAGAATTCACCTGAGAAGCCACCTCCTGAACTTTGCTTGTTTGAAGTATTATAAATACTGATTCAATTTCTTTGCTGGTTATTGGTCTGTTTGAATTTACTATTTTTGTTTCAGTTTTGGTACTTTGTTTCTAGGAATTTATCCATTTCCTCCAGGTTGTCCTATGTGTTGGTGTATAGTTTTTCATAATATTCTCATATTACTGTTTTCATTTCTGTGATGTGGTTTGTTATTGCTTCTCTCTCATTTGTGATATTATTTATTTTAGTCTTTCTCTTGTTTTCTTAATAAGTCTGGCTGCATGTTTATCAATTTCATTTATTTTTTCAAATAACCATCTCCTGGTTTCATTGATCTCTTCTATTGTTCTCCCATTCAACACTTTGAATATATCATGCCACTCCCTCCTGGCTTGCAAAGTTTATGCTAGAAAATCCTGTACTACCTTTATGGTATTTCCTTGCTTGTGACTCTCTTCTTTATTCTTGCTACTTTAAAAAAATTTTTTTTTCATCAACTTATTTTGCCAATTTAATTACAATATGTCTTGTTGTGGATATGCTTTTATTTATTTTATTAGGGGTTCTCTGTGTCTCTGGATCTTGATATCCCTTTCCTTCCTCAGATTGGGGAAGTTTTCAGCGTTTATATCTTCAAATAAGTGTTCTGTTCCCTTTTCTCTCTTCTTCTTCTGGGACTCCTATAATATCAGTGATACTACATTTGATAGAGTCACTGAGTTCCATAAACTTTGCATAATTCTCTTTTTTCCTTTGTTCCTCTTGATTAGCTTCTAGTAGTCTATCTTCTAGGTCATTAATTCATTCCTCTGATTCAAGAAACCTGCTCTTCATTCCATCAAGCATGTGTTTTATTTCATTTTTGGCCCTTTATTTCTGCTACATTATTCCTATCTCTGTGTTAAGGGTCTCACTCATGTCTGCTAGTCTTCTCAAGTCCAGTGAGTATCCTTATTATAACTGATTTAAATACTCTGTCAGGCATGTCACCTATATATGTTTTGCTTAGATCTCTGGCCATTGTCTTGTCCTGTTCTCTCATTTGAGATAAATATCTCTGTCTTCTCATTTTGTCTAGGTCTCTGTGCCTGTTTCTCTGTGTTAAGAAAGTCAGCTACATCTGTTTTTGAGGGTAATGCCCTTTTGAAGAAGTTGGGTAGTACCCTGCCATGTAGTTTCCCTGTTCCTCGGGGCCTGGTGCTTCTGGGTGTATCTCCATTGTGTGCTGAATGTACTCTGCTATTTTGTCCTGATTGCTTTATCCTTCTGCAGTGGCTTTCCTTACTTTTGTGGGAAGCTTCTCCTCCCTGGCCTGAATGTGTCATATTTTAAGTATATGTGCTCTAGTCTTCTTGTGAAATGAGAGCTGTCACCACCAACACTGGAATTGAGATTCCACAGAACTCCAAGGTTGGGAAACTTGGTGTGAGCAGGGATCTGGGCCAGTCTTCTGGAGAAGGGGGCCTGCTGCCTTGGTACTGAGGTAAATGAAACTGGGAAGGGTGGTTCCATGAGATTGCAGGTAGACAGGGCTTGATGTAAGCAATTAGGTAGCAAGTGTTGGATCTATGTTGGTTCCCATAAGTGGCCCTGTGCTTATGCTGAGGGGCAGTCGAGGGAAATGGTGCCTGCCAGTTCCTTTGTTCCAGTAGTGTTCTCTCCATGAATGCTGCATCTCTAGAACACACAGAAATGAGCAAATTACCTCTCTACTGTGTGCCCGAGGTGCTGTTCATATGGCTATTTCCACACTGTATGTCCACAGGTTGTTTGCCTGCATTCTTTCCAAGAACAGTACAGTGCTTTCTAAGCTCTAAGCCAGATAAGCCCACTGACCTTTTAAACAACAGACTTTAAGCCCTGTTGGTTGCCAGAAGTCATGAAATTTGGCCTCTCTTGCTTTCCAAGGCAATGTCTATGGGTTTTGTTTGTTTGTTTTCTTTTTGCTCTGTGTGTTCCTCTTTGTGTTGGTCTATCTTTTGCCCTACTCCAGGACTGCAGCTTTCTCCCCACCATAGTGGCCAGGATCCCTTTCTCTCCCATATGTGTCCATACTTCCTGTCTTCTTCTTCTGTGTGGCCTCTCCTTTACCTTTTGTTCAGTGTGTTCTGCCAATCTACAGGTCAATTTCTGGGGTATTTAGGATGATTTGATAGTTACCTAGTTTTATAATTATGGGACAAGGTGAGCCTGGAGTCCTTCTACTCCACCACCATCTTCCAACCCTCCCAATTTCCTAAAATGCAGTCATTCATTTATTCATCAAAAATGTTGAGCACATATTATATACTAGGCATTTGTTAACTTTTATGGACATAAAATGTTCAGAAAATATGCATGGTCTTCATTTACCTAGGGCTTTTAGTTTGTCAAAGTGAGGTAATCCAGAAATTGCCACAAGAGCAGAAATACATTGTTACCTGACATGGTCAGAGTTCCTGCTTTAAGTAGTACCCAGTTGCAATATACATACTAGGTAGGGAGATAAAGTAAACAACAAATGGACAAATTCAAACCATTAGTGGCTAATCCAAAGTGTTTCAGGACCTATCTAGAGCTATGGTGAAATTATTCTTATTAAAACTAGAAGTTTAAGTTGCTGACAAGACTGTCATTGTATGAGGGAAAAGATTGTTTGAAAACAAGTGTGAGGGGTTTCTCATTGAAATAGGGTAGGATTCTATATAGTTTAGACCCTGTGGGTATCTAAGATTATGCAAGCCAAAGAAAAGTGGATACCTGTGCTCACATTCAATTTATATAAATAATTTTGAACAGATACTTGAGTGTTATTTTTGAAACTCTGAGAACATATGTATATCACTACATAGAGTATAGAATACCGTTTTTATTATTCATCTTATTAAAATATCTACCAAGCATCTATGGAACTTACGTTAAAGTAATAATGTCATTGCCTTTTGGTGCTTTTCAGTGGCCTTCAGTACTATTTCTATGCTATAAATAATCCCCTCATTAATTACACAATTACCCAAAAGCCAAATCTCTTTATAATGATCTCTGTTTGTGTTAGTTTAATTCATATTGCAAACTAAGCAGTCAAACAAAGTTATTAATTGTACTTTTTGGTATTTTTTTTACAATTATAAGCTTGTGTTAAAGTCACTTGATTTATTTATAGATGTAGGTTATCTAAGATTTAGATTTATATGTTACTTTTTCACCAAGGGCTATTTATTAAGAGATAAAAGCAAATAAGTAGAAATTACACATATAACTTAAACTAAATAATATTTTGGAACTTTTCCCTTTATATTTTATTGTATTTTTTTATTTTTATTTTAATGTTCATTTATTTTTGATAGAGAGTGCAGGAGAGGGACAGAAAGAGGGAGACAGAGGACCTGAAGTAGGCCCCATGATGATAACAGAGAGCCAGATGCAGGGCTCAGACTCACAAACTGTGAGATCATGACCTGAACCAAAGTCAGATGCTTACCCAACTGAGCCACCCAAACACTCCTCTCTTTATATTTTAACCACTCTCAATTATGGCATAACATAAACCTCATTACTCCAGCTCTAAATAAAAACTTCTTTCTAAATTACTGCACACTCACAGGTCTAACAGGAGAACAGGAGAAACCTAATGGAGGACCAGGGGGAGGGGAAGGGGAAAGAGAGTTGGGGAGAGAGGGGGATGCAATACCTGAGAGACTATTGAATGCTGAAAAGGAACCAGGGGCTGAAGGGGGAGGGAGAGGGGGGAAAGGGGTGATGGTCATGGAGGAGCGCACTTGTGGGGAAGAGCACTGGGTGCTATATGGAAACCAGTTTGACAATAAACTATTTAAAAAATAAAAAAATAAAAAAACTCAAAAAAATAAATTACTGCGCATCCTTATTTTTTAATATATTCCTAAATTGATCACAATTTTCAGCAATTTCAGTTTCCCAAATTCTGACCATCTTGGTATTAAAATCCTACTGAGATATCTACCTCAGTCTTCTTTATAAATATTGACCTCATCTCTACAACGGTTGTAAAAAAATATATCATGGCTGAAAAAAGTGAACCCTGAGTGTATAGAGAAGGTATACACACATTATTTATGAAATATCAGAATTCTGTACTGAACATCCATTGAAACCTAGGAGAGATAATAATAAAGCAAAAAGTGTCATATGAGAAAATGCAGGCTAAAAGTAAAATGAGAAGCTATGATGTTATTTGTCATAGAGTAGTTTTTATTATATGTGGGACATCCCAAGACCCCATTTGAAAAGTTTTAATTGAAGTATCACTACACATTAGACATGTTCACTCATAAAGCAAACTTGTTCTTGTGTACTCCAAGTCTAGGTTATTATAGCAAATCTCTTGAAAAGCAGGTTGTTTTTGTAGAAAGTGTATGGTATTTGGAACCAAATAGGCCTAGGATTTTTATCTCACTTCTACCACTTGAAATCAATGTTACCTGGCACCAATTATTTAATATATTTCAGTATCAAATTTCTCATCTTTAAAATGTGAATAATAATACCCACCTCAAATTATTATGAGAACTAAATGGTATAAAAATATAAATGATCTAATATCTGAAACTTAATAGGGGCTTGACAAATATTAGTGTACTTCACTTTTCTCCTCAACTCTGTATAGTAAATTAAAGTAGTTTAGGTCACTGAGCTGTTTTATAATAATTTCATAAAAAATCTATAAACCTTTGGGAGCTTGAGATTTATACTTTAACGTTTACATCGTGCTTTTCTACAAATTACTTTGGGATACTTTTAGTGGCCATTACCAATGGTCCATTGCACAAGGTCTTTAGAGGTTTAGGATTTTTTAGTATTTTTCATGTTTTATTCTCATTTTATTTCTAAATTTTTTGACATTTATTTATTTTTGAGAGACAGAGTAAGAGTTGGGGAGGGGTAGAGAGAGAGGGAGACATAGCATCTGAAGCAGGCTCCAGGCTCCAAGCTGTCAGCACAGAACCCAATGTGGGGCTTGAACCCACAAACCGTGAGGTCATGACCTGAACTGAAGTCAGATGCCCAGGCGACTGAGCCACCCAGGCGCCCCATACTCATTTTATTTCTAAAAATGTATATATTCTATGTTTCTTTCTTTGTCCTACAATGTGATCAAATTTTAGTGATGCCCATCATTTACAAGATAAAAACTCTGATTTTCCTTCACTTTATACTTCTTTAAACCTAATTTGCACTATATTTCATTGCAGTTGTAGGCATGTCTTTGATAGATTTCATAAACACTACTAAAGGTTCAAGAAGGTACAATTATGTATGTATAAAAATGAGCAGTGGTTCAGAAGGCATATATTTTATGGAGAAATATTTTGGTTCTTTGAATCATTTAACAATCAACTGGTTGGTTGAAAATAATGTGTATATGTGTGTTTACTCTGTGCTTGTTGAGCTTTTTGAATTTGTGATTTATTGTATTTTACCACTTTTGGAAAATTCTCATTTATTAGCTCTTCCAGTATTTCTTCTGCCCCTATCATATTCTCCTTTTGTGGCTAAAATTACATATATATTAAATCATTTGATGTTGCCTCACAGCTGTTGGATACACCATTCTCTATCATATTCTCGCTCCCTCTCCCTATTCTCCCTTTCTTCTTCTCCCTCCCTTCCCCCACATTGTATTTAGTTTGGATAATTTCTTTTGATTTATCTTCAAGTTCATTGATTCTTTTTCAACTGTGTCAAGTTTACTGATGAGCTTGCTAAAGACAGTCTTTATCTCTGTTGTTATTGTTTTTATTCCTAATAGTTTAACTTAACTTTTTTGGAGATATTGTGGGTTTAGTTCCAGACTACTGCAATAACGCAAATATTGCAGTAAAGCAAGTGAAATGAACTTTTTGGTTTCCCAGTGCATATAAAAGTTGTGTTTATTGGGTGTTGAATTTGATATGTTCTTAATAGATTTTGGATACCAACCCTTTATCTACTATCATTTGCAAATATCTTCTTCCATTCCTTCAGTTGCCTTTTAGTTTTGCTGATAGTATTCTTTGCTGTGAAGATTTTTATCTTGATCAGGTCCCAATAGTTCATTTTTGCTTTTGTTTCCCTTGCCTCCAGGGCATGCCAAGTAAAAGTTGCTGTGCCCTAAGTAAATGAGGGAGCTGCCTGATTCCTCCACTAAGATTTTGGTGGCTTACTGTCTTACATTTAGGTCTTTCATCCATGTTGAGTTTATTTTTGTGGATGGTGTAAAAAAGTAATCCAGGTTCATTCTTCTGCATGTTCCTGTCCACTTTTCCCAACACCATAAAAACAAATAATCCAGTGAAGAAATGGGCAAAGACATAAATAAACACTTATCCAAAGAAGACATCCAGATGACTAACCAACACATGAAAAAATGTTCAACATCACTCATCATTAGGGAAGTACAAATCAAAACCACAATGAGATACCACCACACACCTATCAGAATGGCTAAAATTAACAACTCAGGCATAACAGATGTTGGCGAGGATTCTGAGAAAGAGCAACCTTTTTACCCTGCTGGTAGGAATGCAAACTGGTACAGCCACTCTGGAAGACAGTATGGAGGTTCCTCAAAAAATGAAAAATAGAAATATCTTATGACCCAGCAATTGCACTACCAGCTATTGCTGATTTGAAGGGTCCCATGCACCCCAATATTTATAGCAGCACTATCAACAATAACCAAAGTATGGAAAGAGCTCAAATGTCCATCAACTAATGAATGGGTAAAGAATATGTAGTATATATATGTGTATGTGTGTATATATATATGCATATTATATGTATATAATACATATACATGAAGTGATATATATATGAAGACGTGGTATACACGTGCATATATAATAATATACAATACATAAAATATAATATATATATAATGCATATATGTCATATAATGTATATATAAGATTTATAATATAATATGTGTGTATATATAGGAATATTTGGCAATCAAAAAGAATGGAATCTTACCATTACAACAATATGGATGGAACTAGAGTATATCATGCTAAGTGAAGTAAGTCAGTCAGAGAAAGATAAGTATCATATGATTTCATTCATATGTGGAATTTAGGATACAAAACAGATGAACATAAGGGAAGGGAAGCAAAAAATAATATAAAAACAGAGATGGAGACAAACCAGAGGAGACTCTTAAATACTGAGAGCAAGCTAAGGGTTGCTGGTGGGGTGTTGGGTGGAAGAATGGGCCAAATGGACAAGGAGCATTAAGGAGAACATTTGTTGGGATGAGCACTGGCTGTTATGCGTTATGCCTGAAGTCATTATTACACTATATGTTAAATAACTTAAAATGAAACAGTAATGTTTAAACTATACTGTACTTTAAGTGCGTAATAGCATTATGTTTTAAAAAACAATGTACATATCTTCATTAAAAATAGTTTATTGTTTAGCATATGCTATCATCTGAACTTTCAGTGAGTCATAATTACTGATAAGATTACCATAACAAATATAATGATCATGCAAAAGTTGGAAATAATTACTAGAATTACTAAAATGTGACACAGAGACGTGAAGTAAGGAAATGCTGTTGGAAAAATTGCACCAATAGACTCAGGGTTGCCACAAACATTCAAATTGTAAAAATAGCAGTATCTGCAAAGTGCAGTAGAGTGAAGAGCAATAAAACAGGGTCTATCTGTAGCTTACATCTGGCTGCTGAGAACACCAATCTGTTCATAAATGTTGAATGCTGTCCATCTTTTCCACTAGAGTATTTTACTATGGTTCTTTTAACTCTGATGGTCTCACCACTTATATCATTTATATTCAAATCATTCTGTTTTATTGTTTTTTCTACCTTTTTTTGCTTTATAATTAAATAACATGCATAGGACAGAACAAATTAGAGTGAATAATATTTATGCCTAGAAATGGGCATGTATGTTCCATCAGGCCTTTAGTGTGGGGGTTGAGATATTGTAACTGAGATAATCACATTATTACAATCTAGACATTTCAATTAAGATAATCTAGTCAGGAGTTGAAGTAGATATAGGTTTTGTTCCTGGTGTGATTATTCTCAGTATACTACCACATTCAAATTCCTCTAGTTACCTTGTACTTAGAGTGAATGCAACGTTGCTGGAGGGTTTTTCCACGGTTCATATTACACCCTCAGGTTAGCCTTTCCCTGTGATCCTGTGCCTCAGAAAGGTATCTCTCCTCATTTTGACTTGAAACATGATACAGGTAGGAGTAAGGGAAAGCACTCTCTGTTGTCTTTACTTTAGCTTCTGTCCTCTACTGCCCTATTCTCCTGGTTCTCCTAAAGAGGGCTTTCTCAGTGATGCTGCCCTTCCTGTAGTGGTATAGTTTTGTTGTTGTTGTTTTGTTGTTTGTTTTTGTAACTTTTCTTTATACACAGTGGGTCTTCAAATTTGCCATGAGAATGATAAATTTTGGTGCATCTTAGACATTTTTTCCATAGGGGAAGGTGATGTGGACAGAAATTCATGTTTTTCCTTTATCAGTAACCACTCCTTTTCCCCAGGCCTATATCATCAGGTAGGTTTTCTCTCGCCTCCTGATCTTCCTAGTCTTTTTTTTTTTTTTTTGCAAGGGCAGATGGGGTGGTTGGTGGTGATGAAGCAGCCAAGAAGATTGTGGAAAGGAGACTGCAAGTGTGTTTGAGCTCTCCAGAATCTACAGGTCTCAGGCATTCTGTACTTTCATGCTAGTTCAAATTGTCTTCATCACTTTGTTATAAAAATTCATTTTAAAATTTTCTTGCTTGTATGGCTGCCTGTTATCCTTCCATGTTCTTCCCGAAGTTACTTCATGCTCCTGTCTCATCTTTTCTTGGAAACACCTGGCTTTCCTTACATTTCAGGCCAGTTTGTTGCTCTGTGACCTTGCCTCTCGGATAGGCTCATGAAAATTTATGATTTTGTGTATTACCCAGATTTTCTTGTTAGAGAGGGAATGTTACTCTTTGCAACTTTCTGTATACCAGAACAACCTCTACAATGTTTTTTTTTAGAATAATAAGATCTAGCAAAATCTAAAAGTTGTAGACAATGTAAGAATCATAGGAAGTAAACAAAGGTATAGCAGACAGCACATTTGGATAAATACTGTATTAGGAAATTAGAAGGGAAAGGAAATAGATTAAGAAAATTTTGGATATAAAGTATAAATGCTTTAAACTTTGATGATGTGAAAATGTTGATAATTACATACGTAGTAGTCATGAAAGAGATGAAATGTCATTATATGAATACTATCTTTCATAGCTTGGAATCAACAAATTCTGACAAAGTTTAAATAGGTAACTAAAAATACAGAAGTGTTTTAATGCCAATGTACAATTGTTTTTACTTAATTTTTGAGGAATCTTTTAAAAATGCATCTGTCTTGCTATGAAGAAGTGTTTGTCTGATATTTAGCAATTTCTTCAGTTTAACTTCAATTTCCTTGTCTTCAAAAGTAACTAAAATTACATTTAACATTTAAAATAATATCATATGATCTTTTTGTGGTAAAACTACTTACTTCTAACCTTCCATATGATATATGCACAGAGAGAACAAAGTATTCCAGAGTGATTTTCCTCAAATGTTAGCTCTGGTAGGATTCAAGGTAATTTGTTTCTATCCTATTTGTCCTTTTTACTGTCCTTATATAGTTTTAAGTGAACAGGTATCATTTTTCTAACATAAAGCTACTGGGCTAAAAAATCATTTAAATGCATTTTAAGTAAAAGTCAAACATAATCTGATTGCTTCTTAGAGTTTAAAAAATTGAATTTGCCATAAAAATCAGCAAGATGACAATGTGAAACACCTTTAACATACTGTTAGTTACTTCATAACATGCTATAATTTCCCTTTTTTTAAAACCAGGAATTTCTGATAGTTTTGTGAAATAGAATCTTATAGTTTTAAAGACCTTAGTATATTTACTCGAAATACTTCTTATTGAATCTAAATATCTATGTACTTTCTAATAATACAGGATTTCTCAACCTCCGCACTATAGACTCGGGCTGGATGATTCTTTGTTGCAAGACGCTTTCCTGTGATTTGTAAGATGTTTAGAACATCTCTAGCCTCTACCCACTAGATGCCAATAGCAGTCCCCCTGCCTACAGCTGTAACAACCAAATATGTCTTGAGACATTTCCAGATATCCATGTGGGGTCAAAATTATGCCTAGTTGAGGACCACTGTTATAACAGCACTTTGGAGGAACTATTCATTCCTATATGATTCTATCATCAGCCATGACTGAGAGAATATATATATACACACACACACACACACACACACACACATATACATATATATCATCTATCCTATGTCTCACACATTATATGAGTTTAGTAAATGTTTATAGTTTCCCTTCAACCTATTATTAAGAAAATTATTGTGCTTTTCCTTGAAGGGTATACAATTATGGGAAAAAATAGTCTGGCCCTTCAAGAAACATTAGTAAACAGGGATAAAATAAATATATAAAATCATTAATAGGGAGAATATGCTAAAAAACTATAAAAAGGACACAGCAAATGCCAAAAGTAAGAGGGACTTGGAAAAACTCCAAGGATGAAATGGCTTTTGAAATGGGCCTGAAAGATGACTGTCAAGCAGGTTTGGTGAGAGTAGAGTGTATGAAAGGTTTTTTAATAGGCATAAGTTAAGGGAAGCATTGAGGTGTGAAGAACAAATTGTTGGGAGTCAAAAGAGCATAAAGTATGTTCTGGATATACCAAAACCTGTTGATAATATAAAACCTATTAGATATTATTTGATTAAAGTCATGTTCTATTTTTTTTCTGCCAAACTAAGCTATTCTTGTCACCAAAGAGATTTTGATATTGTATGCAAGGGATCTGTACTAGTTTCTGAGAAGGTTTATTAGTATAGTAAATGTTTAGATAAATGATTTTAAAGCAAAGGGATTCTTATATAGCTATATCATTTTATTACATGTATATTATTAATCTGCAGCTTTTTTTCCTACTTCAAAGTTCTTATTTAAATTCCAGTTAGTTGACATACAGTGTAATATTAGTTTCAGCAATAAAATTTAGTGATTCATCACTTACATACAACACCAGTGCTTTTCACAATTGCCCTCATTAATACTTATCACCCATTTAATGCATCACCCCCACCTCCTCTTAAGCATCTCTCAGTTTGTTCTCTATAGCTAAGTCTGTTTTATGGTTTGCTACTATCTTTTTCTGCCCTATGTTCATTTTTTTTTGTTTCTTAAATTCCTTATATGAGTGAAATCATATGGTATTTGTCTGTCTCTGACTGTATTATTTCAGCTCGCATAATATTCTCCAGCTCCATCCACATTGTTGCAAATGATAAGATCTCATTCCTTTTTTATGGCTGAGTAATATTCTATTGAGATATATATATATATATATATATATATATATATATATATATATATATAAATAAATTACATCTTTTTTATCCATTCAACCGTTTTGGACACTTTCTGTAATTTGGCAATTATTGATAACACTGCTGTGAACATTGCAGTATATGTATTCCTTCAAATCAATATTTTTGTATCCTTTGGGTAAATACCTATAATGGAATTGCTAGATCATAGAGTAATTCTATTTTTAAGTTTTTGAGGAACCTCCGTACTGGTTTCCAGAGAAGCTGTACCAGTTTACATTCCCCCCAACTGTGTAAGAGGATTGCCTTTTCTCTTTGTCCTCCCCAACATCTGTTATCTTTTGTCGTGTTAATTTTAGCCATTCTGACAGGTGTGAGGTGATATGGTAGTTTTGATTTGTATTTCTATGATGATGAGTGATGTTGCGCATTTTTTCATGTGTCTGTTAGCCATCTGGATATCTTCTTTGGAAAACCGTCTATCCATGTCTTCTGCCCATTTTGGAACAGGATTATTTGTTTTTGAGGTGTTAAATTTTAGAAGTTCTTTATAGATTTTGAATACTGACCCTTTATAAGATATGTCATTTGCAAATATCTCCTCCCATTCCAAAAGTTGCCTTTTAGTTTTATTAATTGTTTCCTTCACTGTGCAGAAGTTTTTTTTTTTATCTTGATGAAGTCCTAATAGTTTATTTTTTCTTTTGTTTCCCTTGCCTCAGGAGATTTATCTAGTAAGAAGTTGCTACAGCCAATATCAAAGAGGTTACTGCCTGTGTTCTTCTCTAGGATTTTGGTGGTTTCCTATCTCACATTTAGATCTTTCATCAATTTTGAATTAATTTTTGAGTATGGTATAAGAAAATGGTCCAGTTTTATCCCTTTGCATATTGCTGTCCACTTCTTCCAACACCATTTGTTGAAGATACTGCCTTTTTCCCTTTGGATATTCTTTTCTGCCTTGTCAAAAGATTAGTTGATCATATAGTCATAGGTGTATATTTGAGTTTCTATTCTGTTCCATTGATCTGTGTGTTTGTTTTTGTGGCAGTATAATACTGACTTGATCATTACAGCTTTGTAATGTAACTTGAAGTTTGTAATTGTGATGCCTCCATCTTGGCTTTTCTTTTTCAAGATTGCTTTGGCTGTTTGGGGTCTTTTGTGGTTCCAAACTTTAAGATTGTTTTAGTTCTGTGAAAATACTGGTGGTATTTTGATAGGGTCTGCATTAAATGTGTATATTTCTTTTTGTAATATACACATTTTAGCAATATTAATTCTCCAATCCATCAGTATGGGATGTTTTCCCATTTCTTTGTGTAATCTTCAATTTCTTTCATCAGTGTTTTATACTTTTCAGAGTACAGGTATTTTACCTCTTTGATAAGATTTATTTCTAGGTATCTTATGGTTTTGGTGCAGTTGTAAATGACATCAATTCCTTGAATTCCCTTTCTGTTGATTCATTATTGGTTTATAGAAATGCAACACATTTGTGTACATTGATTTTGTATCCTGAGACTTCATGGAATTTGTGTATTCGTATAAGGCAATTTTTTGGTGGAGTCTTTCAGGTTTTCTACATAGAGTATGATGTCTTCTGCAGATAGTGAAAGTTTTACTTCTTCCTTGCCAATTTGTATGTTCTTTCTTTTTTTCTTCTTCTTCTTTCTTTCATTTTCTTTTCCAGTAGTACAGAAATAATAGTGGTGAGAGTGGATATCCCAGTCTTGTTCCTGACCATAGAAGAAAAGCTTTCAGTTTTTACTCACTGAGGATGATATTATGTGTGGGCTTTTGATATATGACCTTTATGATGTTGAAGTATGTTACCTGTCTCCCTACTTTGTTGGGAGTTTTTATTGTGAATGGATCCTGTATTTTGTGAAATGCTTTTTCTGCATCTACTGAAAGGATCATATGGTTCTTATCCTTTCTTTTATTAATGTTGTATATCACATTAATTTGATTGATTTGTGAATATTGAACCACCCCTGCAGCCCAGGAATAAATCCCACTTGATCGTGGTGAATAATTCTTCTAATGTGTTGTTGGATTTAATTTGCTAGTATTTTGTTGGGAAATTTTACATCCATGTTCATCAGGAATATTGGCCTCTAGTTCTCTTTTTTTAGTTGGCTCTTAGTCTGGGTTTGGAATCAAGGTCATGTTGGCTTCATAGAATGACTTTGGAAGTTTTACTGCCATTTCTAGTTTTTGGAACAGTTTGAGAAAAATTAGGTATTAACTCTACTTTAAATGTCTGCTAGAATTCCTCTAGGAGGCAGGCTAGCCCTAGACTGTTATTGGTTATCAGTCTATTCAAGTTTTCTATTTCTTCCTGTTTCAGTTTTGGTAGTATATATGTTTCTAGGAATTTATCCATTTCTTAACAATTACTCAGCTTGTTGGCATATAATTTTTCATAATATTCTCTTGTAATTGTTCATATTTCTGTAGTGTTGGTTATAATCTCTTCTCTCCCATTCATGATTTTATTTATTTGTTTCCTCTCTCTCTCTCTCTCCCTCTCTCTCTCTCTCTCTCTCTCTCTCTCTCTCTTTGTTAAGTCTGGCTAGATGTCTACCAATTTTACTAATTTTTTCAAAGAACCAGTTCCTGATTTCATTGATCTGTTCTACTGTTTTTGTTTGTTTGTTTATTTGTTTCTATATCATTTATTTCTGCACTATCTTTATATTTTCCTTTCTTCTGCTGGATTTAGATGGCTTCATTCATTGTTCTTTTTCTAGCTTCTTTAGGTGTAAGATTAGGTTGTTTATTTGAGATTTTTCTTGCCTCTTAAGGTAGACAGACCTGTATTACTATATACTTCCATCTTATGACTGCTTTTGCTGTGTCTCAATGTTTTTGGAACATTGTGTTTTCATTTTAATTTCTTTCCATGTATTGTTTTATTTCTTCCTTGCTTTCCTGGTTGACCCATTCATTCTTTAGTACCATGTTGTTTAACATCTGTGTATTTGTTGTCTTTCCTATTTTTTTCTTGTGGTTGACTTCAAATTTTATAGCATTGTGTTCATAAAATATGCATGGTGTGATCTCAATCTTTTTGTACTTGTTGAGACCTGATTTGTGACCTAATATGTGATCTATTTTAGAGAATGTCCCATGTGCACTTGAAAAGAATGTGTATTCTGCTGCTTTAGGATTAAATGTTTTCATATAGCTGTTACATCCATCTGGTCCAGTGAATTATTCAAAGTCACTGTCTCCTTCTTGATTTTAAGCTTAGATGATCTGTCCATTGATGTTAAGTGGGGTATTCAAGTCCCCTATTGTTATTGTATTATAGTCAATGAGTTCCCTTATGTTTGTTAATAATTGTTTTATATAGTTAGGTTCTACCAAGTTGGGGCCATAAATATTTACAATTGGTAGATCTTCTCATAGAGACTCCTTTAAGAAGAGTGCCCTTCTTCAGCTCTTGGTACAGTTCTTGGTTTGACATCTAGTTTGTCTGAAAGAAATATTGCTACTTTGGCTTTCTTTTGAAGTCAATTTGCATTATAAATATTTCTCCATACCCTGATTTTCAATCTGCAGATGTCTTTAGGTCTAAAATGAGTCTCATCTAGGCAGCAAATAGATGAGTCTTGTTTTTTATCCATTCTGACACCCATTGGCTTTTGAATTGGCATTCAATCCATTTACATTCAGAGTAATTATTAATAAATATGAAATTCGTGCCGTCTGATCACTTGTTTTGTCATTTCTACAGATTTTCAATGTTCCTTTCTAGTCTTTTTCACATTTAAAGAGTCCCCTTTAATATCTCTTGCAGGGCTAGTTTAATGGACACAAGCTCCTTTAGTTTTTGTTTGTCTCAGAAATTCTTTACTCTTCATCTCTTCTGAATGGTGGCCTTGTTGGATACAATATTCTTGGCTGTAGATTTTTCCCATTCATCACATTGAATATTATCATGCCACTCACTCCCTTCTGGCCTGCCATGATTTGTGGAGAGATCTGCTGCTAATCTTCTTTGTCTACTCTTTTAAGTTAGGGATTTCTTTTGTCTTGGTGCTTTTCAGGAGTTTTCTTTTTATCTCTATATTTTGCTAATTTAACTATAGTATGTCTTGGTGCTGGCCTGAATTTGTTGATTTTGATGGGAGTTCTGTTTTCTTCCTAGATTTTGAAGTCTGTTTCCTTCCCCCAATTAGGGAAGCTTTCAGCTATAATTTCCTCAATTTAACCTTCTGTCCTCTATTCTCTCTCCTTCTTCTGGGACTCCTGGAGTATGATGTTAATACAACATGGAATCACTCAGTTCTTTAAGTCTACTTTTGTGATCCAAGTTTTTCTTTCTCTCTCTGATCACCTTCATCATTTTCTATTATTCTATCTTCTATATCACTTACTCATTCCTCTTCTTCTTCCATCCTTGTTGTCATTACATCCAGTCAGTTTCAAATCTCAGTTATTGCATTTGTCATTTTGGCCTGATTGGTTTTAAGCTCTTATCTCTGCAGTAAGGGACTCCCTGGTGTCTTCTGTGCCTTCTTAAGCCCAGCTAGTATACTTATGATTGTTGCTTTAAATTCTGGATCAGTCATATTACTTATATCTGTTTCAGTTAGATCCATGGCCATGACCTTTTATTATTCTTTCTTTTGGGATTAATTCCTCCATCTAGGCATTTTGTCTTGGTCTCTGTCTTCTTCTGCGTGTTAGGAAAGTCTTTTATGTTTCCTGCTCCTGAGAGTAATGCCTTTATAAAGATGAAGTCACCTATTGTCCAGGGCCTGGTGCTTTATGAAGTGTCTCTGGTGTATGCTTCATATACTCTGTGGTTGTTATGGCTGTTCTCTCCCTCAGGTCAGTCTTCTACAAGGTTCTCCTTGCCTGCAGTGGGGAGTGTTTGGATGTTGGTGAGAGTGTGGCAAATTTTAACAAGGTATGCTCTGATCTCCTTGTTAAAAAGAGACCTGAAGCTATTTCCGCTAGAGCTGATATTTTGCAGAACTCTATGGTCAGTAGACATGGTGCCTGTGGAGGTTTGTGCTCTTCTTCAGGTAGTGGGCCCACTGCTCTGGTTTGCAGGTAAATAGCAACAATGTACAGGATGGTGGCACTTGGTTAAGCAGTTTAAGCCGCCAGTGTTATCAATATATTATTTACTGAAGTTAGTTTATGCTGAGGAGTAGGAGAGGGAAGTGGCACTAGCCAGCTCCTTTGTCCCTGGAGTGGGAGGGGGGAAGAAGTTTGTGCTCACTGCTATCAGGGAAGCCCTCCCAGAAGAGCAAATAATTTCCCCAAATTAGTCATAGGTGTTTCTCAGATTGCTTTTTTCACACTGTGTCTTGGTTGTTTGTCTGCATGGACCAGCCACAGTACACTTTAAGCTCTGTCCCAGCCAGGCGCACTGAGTTTTAAATTTCCAAACTTTAGGGACCTGGTGTGGCAGGAACCTGCACTAGTCTTCTGGGGGAGGGTCTCACTGCACTGAGATTGATACAGGTATGACTCACAAGGGTAGTCACACCAGAGTTCAGGAGAGTGTGGTTTGGAGGAAAGTGTGTTAAAGAGCCAGTCTCCAAGGTTAGTCACCCTCAGCAGGTGTCTCTGGGCCTATACTGAGGAGCAGGGAAGGGAAATGATATCTCCTGGCTCCTCTGTCCCTTGAGACATAATGCCACTTCTCTCAGATGTAATCCAAGAAGAAGGAACTGTCTTTCCCAATATGTCTCAGGTGATCCACAGATCTTGCCTCTGCCCCCGGGTTGCCTGCTTGTCTTCTCTTCAAGAGCACTGCAGCACTACCAGGGCTTTATACCAGCCATTCCACAAACCTCTAAAACTCCAGTTTTTGAGCGTCAGTGATTGCAAATCAGGCCCTGTTGTTTTCCCAGTCAATAACTTTGGGGAAGTATTTTCCTTGTGCGATTTCTTCTCTCTCTCTCTCTCTCTCTCTCTCTCTCTCTCTCTCTCTCTCTCTCTGCAACCAGGGTTCTCCCCTCTGTAGTACCAGCCATCCGTTTTTCCCCCAAACTGCATTTCTGCACTTCCTACCTTCCACGATGTGGCCTCCTCTCTCCCTCTGGTTGTATAGTTTGTTCTGCCAGTCCTAAGATTGATTACTTGGGTATTCAGAATGGTTTGATATTTATCTAGCTGTGTTCGAGGGTTGAAGCAAGAAGCCTGGGGTCCTCCTCCTACTCTGCCATCTTAGTTCCCCTGCAGCATTTTTTATCTTATAAAAAAACTTATTTAAATTTATTCTTTATGAGTATAATATAGTTTCCTAATTGTTTCATTTTAAATTACCACATATACTGTGAACTGTTATTTTATATTTACTAAATATTTTCCATTTATCTTTGCCCTCTCTTGTAATGTGAGTTTGCTGTATCCAAGTGGCTGTAGAGTTATATGGTCCTTAAGTATAGATGAATACGGAAATAGAAATAGCCACTAGATTGTAGTTCCCCCTTTCCCATAGGAACAACAGCAAAAATATTTTAATTCAATAAAACTATTTACAATTTCATTAAGAAAACATACAGTAAGGGGGTGTCTGGGTGGCTCAGTTGGTTAAAGCATTTGATTTCAGCTCAGGTCATGATCTTGTGGTTCTTGAGTTCGAAACCTGTATCAGGCTCTGTGCTGATCTCAGAGCCTGGAACCTGCTTCAGATTCTGTGTGTGTCTCTTTCTGTCCCTCTCCCACTTATTTCTCTCTCTCTCTCTCAAATAAGCTATGGCTTCAAATAAAAATGAATGAGAAATTTAATGTTCTCAGGTATAGTCTTTCATAGCGTGTGTAGTCCAAGGATCCTAGGAGTCCCTGAGAAACCTTCTCTGAGTCCATGAGATCAAAACTGTTTTCATAAAACTAAGACATTATTTTCATTATACACTATGTTAACATTTGCACAATGGTGCATAAACAATGATGAGTGAAAGTACCAGCACTTTAGCATGAATCAAAGCACTGATACTAAGCTATCATAGCCATCATTTATATTCTTTACCAAAGTACACTCAGAAAAAACCAATTTCATTTAATGTCCTTGATGAATCACTAAAATTATTAACTTTATTAGATCTAGACCCTTGAGTACATATCATCTCTTTAATAATCCGTAAAACAAAGTAGAAAGTGGACAGAAAGCACTTATTCCTCATACAACGTATGATGGTTGTCTCCAGCAAAAGCACTTATAAAATCATTTGAATTGTGAGACTTTCCTAACCACTTTTTTTCATGAAACACCATTTTTACTTGAAAGAACTACTGGCAAATTTTGGTTGTTCTGTCTTGCATATTTGGCAGACAGTTTTTCAAAAGTGAATAAAGTGAGTCTCTCACTTCGGGCAAGGTAACTGATAATATTCATTGCCAAAGAACAAATGTAAACTTGCAAGTGAAGATTGGAATTTGTTGGGTTTTTTTTCATTTATCAGTTTTCATTTCTGATGGGTAAATCTGGATAAATATAATCCACATAAACAAAAGCTCTTGGATTCCTCAACTCTTAAGAGTATAATGATGTCCTGAGGCCAACATGTCTGAGTGTTGGTGGCCTACTGTACTATCTCCCTTTTAGGACACCTCGAGAAGAGGTCATTTAGTTTTCTTTCATAATTGTTTATTATTTATGTTCCACATACCTTCTTTCATTGATATTAATCCTAAACTGGTCATTAAGTACAACTCAGCCAGCTTAGCTGTATTTGTTGACTTACAGGTCCCAGTTTATATTCTTTGTGTTTTTTTTCTCTCTTAAAATACATCTCTCATGTCAGTGACAGCTTGATTTTCCTTTTCCCCCTCTTAACAACAAACACTTACATTTCTTTCACACTTATGCTTACTAAGCCATTTTAGGCTTATCTAATAGAGTTTTAATACCTTTGTCAATATGTCACGTTGTCTAAAAACCTCACAAACTGTTACAGAGTTGAACTTTTTGGCAATTAGGACTCTCAAGTTATAAAATTGAATTAAAGCATAACACCCAAAGAATTAACTCGTTTTACCTTAGAAATTACCACCTAAAACATGTTATTTTGTTTGTGTAAATTTCCTACCAGCAGCTTTTTCTTAAATACTCTTTTTACCAGTTAAGTACTTCCTCTCTTAAAAATAGAAGACAGTGGTTACCAATAAGGTAAAAATGTATAGCAAAATACATAATTTAAAACAGGAATCTTGGTAATGTATGCAGTACTTTTATAGAGGTCTCTAGACATATGAGAGTGCCTTAGTAAAAATCTGTTGAATATATAAACATAAAAACAGGAAAACTTGAGCATGTTCAGGATATTATGATCACTATGTTAAGGAGATTAAAAACCATATGATATAAAGCATGTTATAGGAAATAGGTTATTTATTTGCCTAGAGGAAAGATACCCCATGGGAGAACTGAACGCAGTCTTCATATAATTGAAGAAGTTCGTGATAATGAAGGATATCTTCTTGTTTACCCATGTAAGCAGTATAACTAGAACTAATAGGTAAAAGTAACAGAGAGACAGTTTTTAGTTCAGTATAGGAACTTTTTGAAAGAACTATCCAAAGCTGGAATGGGTTGCTTTAGAATTTGTTACTTGTCAATGGAAAATATTTAGGGTTGGATTCATATGCATGTTACGCAGGCCTGTATTGCATGGAGAATTCAGGAATTGGTTGGATGATTGTACTAAATATCCTTTTAGATCTTTTATAACTCTTAGATCTTATGCTTAATAACCTTTCATTTTTATTTCTGAGTATAATTTTTTTATGAGATGAAATTCAGTTGTGAGACATGACTTGTGGCAAAAGTAAAACATGATGAAGATCATTATATTCTTTACTAATAAAAAGTAGGTGTACCAAATAACACCACTTAAATATATCTATATTGGAAAGAATGATTAACAAATTAATGAATCAGGGTTCTTTCTGGTTACATTTTTTGCAGTGACTATAATGAAGTATGTCTCAAAAGCCAGGTACAAAGCTGTATCTTTAAGTACAGGAAGGCATATCTGGGAGGCCTTGCATTGGGCCCTAAGGTCCTAAGCACTTGGGTGAGCATTCCTTAGCCATTCTGTCATAGCTTTTTAACTTTTTGACCTGCTTACAATGTTTTTATTTCTATACATGTATTCATCACTGATCATTTATATTGGTCACAAAAAGACCCTGATAAAACAACATTGGACAGTAGATAAATAGCAATCATTTATTCTTATGAATGTATTTCTCATCCATGAAATATCATAACAGCTACCCTATTTTTCATACTTATGCGATAATGTATATAATAAACATAGTTTGTAAACACCAGAGAGTTGTTGAAATACAATGAACTATAATTATGATGCTTGTTTGAGTGATTATAGTCTCAGGTAAAATTCCAATATAAAAGTGTTGACTGTGTGAATGGGTTCCATCAGTGAAATTCAAAGGTAATTATAAAAATTCAAACAAATACGTATCACAGAGATTGTAAACAAAACTCTGGCTTTGGATAATGAATGTATAAATAGAAATTGGTATTATTGACTTTCTTGTTTTTCTTGGCTAGATACATTCCCAATGCAAAGTCAGACTTTATATACAAATCCATAGTCTTTTATCCACAATTGAGTTTTTTTTTAATTTTGAAAATCTAAGCTGTTTTCATAATTAATCTTGGTGGCAAACCCTGACCTAACATGAACTGGTTTGGTAGCAAACCCTACAAATGTGAGGTGTTAATTATTTATTTATTCCATTTGGTGTGAATAATCATGTTTCATTGCAAAAATATTAATATATTTGATTAGAGGGTACTACTCCAGATCCCAGTAGAAGGATTATATAATATTTGCTATGTACTCCCATATTGCCTTTCTAATATCTGAAAAAAATCTGAAATTGAAAAGATGCCCTGCCACCACCCAAGCATTTCAGTTAAGGTACTGTGGTAGCATTTACATAGTCCCATCTTTAGCTGCACTCCCAGTGCACATCTAGCTATTTTAAAAAACAGTAGAGACTACTTGATATACAAAGAAATATTAGAAGAGCAGAGCTTTGTACTGTGTTGCAATAATTTTATGTTATTTAAAATATTCTTACTTCTTACCAAAGATCTTTCGATAGCTTCAGTTTGTTCTTACTCATTTCCTTTGCCAAAGTGATACTGAATGGATATTGTCATCTGGATTTTTAATATTAAAATTGTTGACCAAATATAATCTTTGTGTTTACTCCAGTGAGTGTTTTTAAGGACCAGTCACTCTGAATAAGTGAAACAGACACAAATGTATATTAAAATCCGGCTGAAATGGCCACTCTAAAATAGCAACATTTTACTGTTAAAAGAAGGTGAAGTGAACAATCATAGGGAAATCAGGCTGTACTTGCCACTCTAAAATATAGTGCTGCTTTTAAGATATACCAACATTTTACTGGTAAAAGAAGGTGAAGTGATAAATCCTAGGGAAACTGTTCTTTACCTAATAAGCCCACCAGGAAGGAGATGTTAGTGCTTTTTATCTGAGTAGCTCAAGCTAACAACAGATAGTTTTCATTCAGGATAGATATCACTGGTCAAGGATATATCCACCTATGTACTTCAGATATTGAGTGTTTTTGGTTACTAGCAGCTTATTTTTGGAAACCCATTTAAGAATGATTTTTCACTGTCTATACCCATATTCAGTGTTCATTATCCCAATTTCTACCCTTCTGGCTCTTCACAGCATGAATCCGCTACCACTTTTCTTTGGAGCTCATGAAAGGAATTGAGCGTTTTGTCCTAAAATGTGGCAATTACCGCTCATTGATTTCTAAAATCCTTAATTTTAAATTCTAAATCCTTAATTAATTTCTAAAACTCCTATTTGAAAAAGTATCTTTAATGATTTTTTTAATAGTATCAAACTAAGTCAAAAGAGACATGGCACAATTAATCAAATTGGGAATTGTAACCTTTGGAGTGAATGGGACTTAAATCAGACATTTGGATCATCACTAAACAGCTATTTAGTGATAGTTGTCTTTTAACTTTTGTTTTATCTTTTTATTTTCCCAAGACTTCTATCATCTTATTCACTGTTATATGTACTGTCTTCTTTTATTACTACATTGTTTTAATTGTTTAAATTCTACTTAAAACCCCCTCCCCCGACTTGTGCCTGTTGATTTCTTAGTTTATCCTGGGCTATTTTATCTATTACTCTACTCATTAATTTATTTGTGTAACTTTTTCTCTGTTTTTGTCACCTGAATCTTGGACCTTCTAATATTCTTTACATTTTTTTTCTGAGTAATAATTACATGACTTAATTAAAGTACTTAATACCTGACACATTATGAGCATTATATAATTTTATTTATTATTACCATTTAATTACATGTTTCAATATTCTACACTAAAAAATTTAAAATTTTAAAATCTGTATTCAGTATTACATATGAAATTCCATGTAACTTATATATTTTTCCTTTAAAAACTGAACAGATATATTTTCTTAATCAAATTAAGCTCTGATTTAACATTATCTCTTTCATGTACATAATGTATATTGTTAGATGTTATTAAAATTTTTTTCTACTTCCTTGACATATATTTTAGTGCCAGGAAAAAAATTGAGCAAGTATCTTGTTTTATCTTTGGCCCTTCCAAAGAGTACTTATTCCCTTCTGCATTTCACTGCAAAATGACTGGTCTATACAAAACATCTCCTTTGGATCATTGGCTTTTACAGATATTTCCTATCTAAAATCTGTTTGCCCATCTTCTCAATTTTGATATTTTTGTTAAAAACAGTTATGGGATGATTTCTATAAGCTGGTCATACTATAATAAGACATTATGTTAGGAATAACTTGATCTTTTAAAATGGTTTTATATTAATTTTTTGCTTTCAGGACAATTAAAATATAAAAAAACAAAAATATAAACAAGCACAAGAAAGTATATTTATGGATTGGGGCAGAGTGGGAGGTAAATAAGATTTCTCTGGAATTAGAGGCAGAGGTTTAACCTGGGGGAAGGAAGCTTCTGCAAATCATACTTTTAAATCCAGAGCTACTTCTCATTGAGGCTTTTGTATTGTTTTCTCTAGGTATATGGCATGGTGATCATTTTTATGAATTTTTAAATGTTTTTTTATATTTTTTATGTCTTTTATTTTATTTTGAGAGACAGAGACAGAGAGTGAGCAGGGAAAGGACAGAGAGGAAGACACAGAATCAGAAGCAAGCTCCAGGCTCCTAGCTGTCAGCACAGAGCCCAACCCGGGGCTTGAACCCACAGACTGTGAGATCATGACCTGAGTTGAAGTCAGATGCTTAACTGACTGAGCCACCCAGACACCCCTAATTTTTATTTTTGAGAGAAAGAGAGCATTTGCTAATCAACTACAATACTTTGTAACTGTTCAGGGATTTCTAAAATAATGTTCATTTGGGAGATGAAAATTAAGTAGACAATATGTCCCCAAAATATGTATTTCAGAAATTACAACTTAATTTTGACTTTACATATAGACAGTACAATAAAACAAAAATATTTGGCTCTGTGTGTGTATGTATATATCTGAATGGGTTATCAATTTGTCTTTACTATTTTTATTAAAGTTAAAGTAACTAAGGAATGCATTTTTAATGTTTAAAATATCTTGTATAGCATTGGATTCTTTTGAAATTTCAGACTTAGAACTTCATTATTGTCATAGACTCTGGGTCTGAAGTTCTCTCTTGTCCAGCAAGAAAGTGGGATGCAGGATTTAAAATGCAAGAGAGGCAGGGCACCTGGGCAGCTCAGTCTGTTAAGTGTCTGCCTTTAGCTCAGGTCATGATCTCACAGTTCATGGGTTTGAGCCCTGCGTTGGGCTCTGTGCTGACCACTCAGAGCCTGGAGCCTGCTTCAGATTCTGTGTCTCCCTCTTTCTCTGTCCCTCCCCTGCTAGCTCTCTGTCTCTGTTTCTCAAAATAAAATAAGACTTAAAAATTTTTTTTAAATGCAGGAGAGGCTAATGTCTGGGAGGAGACAAGAGCCCCAAGTAAGAGTCCTTGCTCTGTTTTTATTAGGATCAGAAGGCTTACAAACGTAGTGATGGACACGTACAAAGAGACAATGAAATCATAAGCATTATTAACTCATGGGCATGAGGGAAAGGGGGTTTTAAAGATATGTGATGGTTTGGGTCAATACAAAACAAAATCCTGGCGCCACCGGGTGGAAGGTTGTTTACAGCAGAATTGAGGCACCACCTCTGTTTACCTAAACTGGTCTAGGAGACCAGAAAGACAGAGTATACTACCTCAGGGTCAGCAAGATACCTTTCTTTTGCTAATTAGCTCCACTCTGGGCAACTTCACCTAGCTGTGGTCTATAGCCCTATTTACCTGTTTACCTAATTTGGTGCCTTCTTCCTGTGAAAGCAGCTGTCTGCTATTGTACTAAGTTGGTGGGGAGGGGCATTTCTGCCCCAAATACCTAATCTTGCTTACCTTACCTTGGATGTTTTCATCTTGAGATTCCCTATTCCTATACCTGTGTCCTATACTGGGGGCCTTTGCCCCATTTACCCAATCTTATTTACCTCATCTTGATTACCCAAACTTGGGTGTGTACATTCTATAGCTTTCTAATTCTTTATGCCTTGTTAACCCATTGGTGCAAGGTCAGGGAATTCCTAAACTTATTCCCCACACTGTGTATAAATTTTTCATTTGAAAATATTTTTATGAGTATTAATGATGCAACAGTAATATTCTTGGTCTCCTGGCAACAGTATCCATTATGTTGTGGCAAGTGAGTTGCTGAGAATGTGGAGGGATCAGTTGATAGGGAACTCTGGAGAAGGAAGTTAATCTTAAGAGTAGTAGTGTTGTTAAATTCAAAAAAGCGTGCTACCAAAAGACACGAGAAATCTCATAAAAAGGGAGTTTCACTACTTTTCCTTTTAGTTTCAGCTATGAATAGACATTGAAATTGACATTGGGGTATATTTCATTTGAGAACGTACTTTATGCAACTAAAATATGCACTGAATTTCTTAGAAAATTAGCTATTTTATTACTAATTATGTCTATAATTATAGCTGTGGTAAAATAGAACTCAGCCAATGTGATGAAAAAGGTATCAGTAATTATTTTTATATTTTATTCTCTGTGTTTATGTCAATGATAATAGATAAGAGACAAAGTATAACTGATACGTTGATGTAGTATTAAGATTATGTTTATTCACTACTCAGGGTAAGGGAATTACACTACACCTCTCTCCAGATTGACTAACACATTTGCATTTCAATAAATAGCCAGATAGTGAATGAATTTAAAATCTTTAACTTCATACATTTCTAAAGTGAAGTATTAAAGTCTGTGCCTCACTTTCTTTTTAGATATCAAGTGTGTTTACTACCTATCAGTGAAAGAATATTACGGCCAGGTAATCAAGTATATTTACATATATATTTGTATCTATAATCCTGAACTTCCTTTCAAGACTTATTTCTCCTTCTATAAACCACCCATTAGTTATCTCTTTTATATAGTCTTGAGGTACTTTAAAAGTGAACTTTTTTTATGCTAGCAGAAAAATTTAATGGAAGCAAAGTTTAGAAAAAATAATCAGATTAATACATTTAATGTTACTAATGATAAACTTAATAGATTTCATTAAGGCAATTCTACTTTAAAAAAAAGAAACAAAACAAATGAGTAAAGGAAAAAAAGAGAAAGAGAGGGTTACGAATCAAGAAACAGACTCTTAACTAGAGAACTACTGATTACCAGAGAGGAGGTGAGTCGGGGAATGTGTGAATTAGGTGATGGAGATTGAGGTATGTACTTGTGATGAACACTGGGTGATGTATGGAATTGCTACATCATTATATAGTCATTGTATGTTAACTATACTGGAATTAAAATTAATAATCAGATTAATATATTTAATATTACTGATTATAAACTTAGTGGATTTCATTAAGGCAATTCTACTTTAAATTATCAAAGACTGCATTTTGAAATCATCTCTAAAAAGTGCCACCCAGTGGAGGCTGGGTTGCTCAGTCAGTTAAGCATCCAAATTTGGCTCAGGTCATGATCTCATGGCTCATGAGTTTGAGTCCCAGGTTGGGCTCTGTGCTGACCACTCAGAGCCTGGAGCCTGCTTTGGATTCTGTGTCTCCCTCTCTCTCTGCCCCTACCCTGCTTATGCTCTGTCTCTCAAAAATAAATAAGTGTTAAAAAAAAGAATTTTTAAAAATGCCATTCAGATGTTTTCTCTTGTTAGAAGTAGCTATAGGGGTGCCTGTGTGGCTCAGCCGGTTAAGCCTCCGGCTTCGGCTTAGGTCATGAGCTCACAGTTCATGGGTTCGAGCCCCGCGTCAAGCTCTATGCTGACAGCTAGCTCAAAGTCTGGAGCCTGTCTTCGGGTTCTGTGTCTCCCTCTCTCTCTCACTCTCTCTGCCCCTCCCCTGATCACACTCTCTCTGTCTCTCAAAAATAAATAAATGTTTAAAAAAAATTTTTAAAAGTGGCTATAGATATGGGAGAAAATATCAGGGCCTATATATCTAGCCAAACCAAGAGCAGAAGGTATTTTTTTAATGTTTGTTTATTTTAGAGAGAGAGCATACATGGTGGAGGGGCAGAGAGAGGTGGACAGAGGATTAGAAGTGGGCTCTGCACTGACAGCAGCAAGCCCAACGTAGAGCTAGAACTCATGAACAGTGAGCCCAATGCAGGGCTTAAACTCACAGTGAGATCATGACCTCAGCTGAATTCAGATGCTTAACCGACTGAGTCACCCAGATGCTTCCAGTGGCAGAAGGTATTAAGTGAGAGAGGGAAGTCCTCTTGAAGGATTGAGTTAAGGAAAAAAAGACACTAGGGGAAAAAGCCACTTGTTTCAGAAAAGCTGCCCTCTGAGAGTGACTTTAACTTTGTGTTTGTGTTGGCAATGATTGAAGAGGTATAGGGAGTAGGAGGGTATATGGTAGGTGTGTCTGTTGGGGAAAGATGTCAGGCAATATTTGGGGAGATAATAGGCAATTAGTTTTCCATGTGGGGAGGGAGAAAAAGTAGTAGTATTACACTGGACAAAGTTCAGCACAAAAGGAAAAAGGAAAGTAATGAAGAGATCACTGGTGTGGGGCAGGTGGAACCCATATGACTCAACACTATGGGCCACCTTAAAGTGTGTGCCGATAGGTTGCCATAGAGATGGTTTTGCACTACGAGCGGGATGAGTCTTGGAGAAATGGAGCTTTGTAGAGTGGGTGAGTGGGACTAGAGGGGTCTATTGGGGGAAATACTTTCAGTACCCACTTGCCCTTGGACAGCAACTTATGGGTCCTGGCAGCTGATGCAAGTGCTTGCTTTCTGTGCACTTTCTTTCTTAATTTCTGTCTTTCCTTCCTTATCCCTTTATTTCTTTCCTTTTATTTTGATTTCTACATTTCTCTTTCTTTCTCTTTGGCCACCCTTCCCCTTCTCTGTGCTAATCAGTAAACCCATTCCCAAGCCTCATTCTAGCAGGACATCCCTGACCCCCTCCAGTTTTCTGGAAAGATTTGAAGAGACCAACAGTTGGTGGAGTTCTTATGGCCAAGAAATATCTATGAAGGAAGAAAGGGAAACAGGCTAACACTTTTTAAAATACTGAGGCTTTTTCCTCAAGCATTCTAGTGAGTTCCTACTTTCCTCCTTCTTCACATAGTGTCCCTGAGTCATGTGGAAGGTATGTTTGTTGTTGGCTATAATTCTGGAGTCCCCTTTAGTCTCCAGAGAATCCTTGATCCATGTGTGTTGACAGGTTATCCACAAAGAGGCAACAGATCTGGAATGACTTGTAGAATGCTTAGCTGGTTACTGGGTTTATTGTGAGAGTCATGGTAAGCTGAACAGGGTCTGTGGAAAAGGGATGGAGCTTTGATTCCACTAGGTAGCTTTAGCTCACAGCATGCCCAGAAACCTGTTGTACTTCAGAGTCTTCTCTGGGATCTCTCCACCCTGCCATTCCCTCCAAAGGGAAACAGTTCTTTCTGGTCAGCTCCCCTCCTTGAAGTTAATGACAGTTTGGAGAGGGAGCAACTCTATGTACCAAAAAGCAAAAGAAGCCTGACTTGGTTGAATTTCTATAGCTATCAGCCGTTATCAGCCACTTATATAAGGAGCCTAAGGAAAGAGGAAGAAAGAAGTGTTACTGAGAGCTCTCTCACTTCCCACTGTAAGGGATTGGCACTAAACCTGAAAGGATTGGGGAGATAATTTCCTTAGAACACTGCACACTTTTAACACTTTGAAGCAACAAATAACATCCACAGCAACATAAAAAATATAAACACAAAGTGTATTTATGGATTGGGACAGGGTGGGAAGGAAATGATAAGATTTCTCTGAAATTAGAGGCAGAGGTTTAACCTGTGGGAAGTTAGCTCTTTTTTTTTAAGTAGTTTATTGTCAAATTAGTTTCCATACAACACCCAGTGCTCTTCCCCACAAGTGCCCTCCTCCATCATCTCCACTTCTTCCCCCCCTCCCCCTTCAGCCCTCAGTTCGTTTTCAGTATTCAATAGTCTCTCAAGTCTTGTGTCCCTCTCTTTCCCCAACTCTCTTTCTCTCTTCCCCTCCCCCTGGTCCTCCATTAGGCTTTTCTTATTCTCCTGCTAGACCTGTGAGTGCAAACATATGGTATCTGTCTTTCTCTGCCTGACTTATTTCGCTTAGCATGACACCCTCAAGGTCCATCCACTTTCCTACAAAGGGCCAGATTTCATTATTTCTCATTGCCATGTAGTACTC